>NW_017217956.1:0-12199 GCF_001704415.2 Capra hircus | reverse complement strand
TCACGCGGCTTTCCAACGAGGCTTTCAGCAGGCTTAACCCAGTGCCCGCGTGGTGTGAGTCGAACCTCGCGCTTGAAAGTTTCGACGCAGTGCAGGGAAAACAGGTTTCCCTTGGAATGGACTGAGATATCTGGTTGTCTGCTGGAATGATGGGCAGGACCCTGGATTCCTCCTTGTCGCCTTCCTGTGGAGAGCGCGACTCTCTCTGATGATGGCGAACGGGGACGCGGGGAATTCTTTCCAGACAACGGGCAGGGAACAGGATCGCTGCCTACTCGACTAGGAGGGCGGAAACGGGGCTCTTCTGGATTGCGCGGACTATTCTCGGTTGCTTCCTCTCAAGTGGAGACTGGGTATCGTCGGGGGAAATTTAATTGAGATTTGCAGCAAAGGGTGTGAAGGACTTTGGGTTCCAGATGTTAGATGTGTTAAGCCTCGAGGACTCCTCACGGAATGGGCGCTCATCTCGCGCTGGAGGGAGGAACCTCCGTGGATTTTTCTGCGAGTTGCGGGGCAGTGCTCTCGCAAGACTTACGACGGGGACCCAGGGACGCGAGCTCTGGTGGCTAGAAAGGCCAGTCCCCATTGCGAGTTGCTCCCAGGGGCCTCTCGGATTCAAAGCCTCGAGGGAAAGCCACAGATCCCTTGATCCACGCGAAGGGAAGCGTGACACTGCTACTTACAGCTCGGGAGGAAAGCGCACGTGCATGCCCCCTCTCGAGACGAGGACTGACTCCCCTGGGGAGATTCCAGAATTACCCCAAGATCCATGTCAGCACTGGAGGAATCGTCAGTTTCCGGCACCGACTTCACGCAAGGTCTTAGGCCCCAGCATCAAAGGGAGAGGAATCCTGAGAGGCCCCCTAGGCAACTCGCATGGGGACTGGCCTTTCCCGAGGCCACCGGAAGCGGGTCCCTGTGGTCCCCGTCGTAAGTCGGAGGAGCACCTGCCGCATCTCGAGAAAATCCAGGAGGTTCTCCCTTCCAGGCGAGATGAGGCCAATTTCCGCTAAGGCGTCTCGAGGCTAATCACACCTAACCTATGGAACTTCCAAAGGGTCCTTCACACCCTTGCTGCAATTCAAGAAGTTCCCCGACATACCAGTCTCCACTCGAGAGGAAGCTCGAGAGTCCCGCCACATCCAGAGGAGCCTAGTTTCCGCCTCATGGCTTCGAGAGAAGGGATCCTTTCACTGCGTGGTCGGGAAAGAATTCCCGGCATTTCCCTCGCATCTCAAGAGGAGGCTCTCTCCACAAGGAAAGGCGAGAGGAACTCCAGGGTCGTGCCACCATTCCCAGAGTCCCCCAGATGTCTCAGTCCATTACAGGGTAAACTGTTTTCCCTGCACTGCCTCGACTTTCAAGCCGAGGATCGACTTACACAACAGTGACACGTGGGTCAGCCCTGTGGGAAAGCCTCGTGGGAAAGCCTCGTGGGAAAGCCTCCTGGGAAAGCCTCGAGGGAAAGCCACAGAGGCTTTGATCCAGGCGAAGTAAAGCGTGACACTGCTGCTTCAGCTCCGGAGGAAAGCACACGTGCATGCCCCCACTCGAGACGAGGACTGACTCCCCTGGGGAGACTTCAGAAGTACCCCCAAAATTCATGTCAGCACTGGAGAGGAACCCTCACTTTACGGCACCGACTCCACAAAGGTCTTAGGCCCAGCATCGACGGGAGAGGAATCCCGTGAGTCTCCCCGAGCAACTCGAATGGGGATTGGCCTTTCCTGAGGCCACCAGAGGGGGTCCCTGAGGTCCCCGTCGTAGGTCGAGAGCACCTGCAGCAACTTGAGGAAATCCAGGAGGTTCTCCCTTCCAGGAGAGATGAGGACCATTTCCGCTGAGGTGTCTCAAGGCTAATCACACCTAACCTCTGGAACTTCCAAAGGGTCCTTCACACCCTTGCTGCAACTCAAGAAGATCCCCATCATACCGTCTCCACTCGAGAGGAAGCACGAGAGTCCCGCCCACATTCAGAGGAGCCCCGTTTCCGCCTCCTAGCTCGAGAGGAGGTATCCTTTCCCTCAGTGATCGGGAAAGAGTTCCCAGTGTTCCTGGCGGCATCTAAAGAGGAGGCGATCTCCACAGGAAAGGCGAGAGGAACACCAGGGTCGTGCCACCATTCCCAGAGTCCCCCAGATGTCTCAGGCCATTCCAGGGAAACTTGTTTTCCCTACACTGCCTCGCCTTTCAAGCCGAGGATCGACCCACACCACGGTGGCACGTGGGACAGCCCTGTTGGAAAGCCTCGTGGGAAAGCCTCAAGGGAAAGCCACAGTTGCTTTGATCAACGCGAAGGGAAGCGTGACACTGCTGCTACAGCTCGGGAGGAAAGCACACGTGCATGCCCCCACTCGAGACGACGAAAGACTCCCCTGGGGAGACTCCAGAAGTAGCCCAAGATCCATGTCAGCACTGGAGAGGAATCCTCAGTTTGGTGCACCAACTCCACTCAAGGTCTTAGGCCCCGGCATCGACGGTAGAGGAATCCCGAGAGGCCTCCGAGCAACTAGCATGGGGACTGGCCTTTCCTAAGGCCACCAGAGCGGGTCCCTGAGGTCCCCGTCGTAAGTCGAGAGCACGTGCAGCAACTCGAGAAAATCCAGGAGGTTCTCCCCTCCAGGCGAGATGAGGCCGATTTCCGCTGAGGCGTCTCGAGGCTAATCACACCTAACGTCTGGAACTTCCAAACGGTCCTTCACACCCTTGCTGCAACTCAAGAAGTTCCCCGACATACCCGTCTCCACTGAAGAGGAAGCACGAGAGTCCCGCCCACATCCAGAAGAGCCCTGTTTCCGCCTCCTAGCTCGAGAGGAGGGATCCTTTCCCTGCGTGTTCGGGAAAGAAATCCCGGCGTTCCCGTCGCATCTCAAGAGGAGGCGCTTCTCCACAGGAAAGGCGAGAGGAACTCCAGGGTCGTGCCACCATTCCCAGAGTCCCCCAGATGTCTCAGTCCATTCCAGGGAAACCTGTTTTCCCTGCACTGCCTCGACATTCAAGCCGAGGATCGACTCACATCACGGTGGTACGTGGGACAACCATGTGGCAAAGCCTCGTGTGAAAGCCTCCAGGGAAAGCCACAGATCCCTTGATCCACGCGAAGGGAAGCGTGACACTGCTGCTACAGTTCGGAAAGAAATTTCACGTGCATGCCCCCACTCGAGACGAGGACTGACTCCCCTGGGGAGACTCCAGAAGTACCCCAAGATCCATGTCAGCACTGGAGAGGAATCCTCAGGTTCCGGCACCGACTCCTCACAAGAACTTAGGCCCCGCATCAACGGGAGAGGAATCCCGAGAGGCCCCCGAGCAACTCTCATGGGGACTGGCCTTTCCTGAGGCCACCAGAGCGGGTCCCTGAGGTCTCCGTCGTAAGTCGAGAGCACCTGCCGCAACTCGAGAAAATCCAGGAGGTTGTCCTCGCCAGGCGAGATGAGGCCCATTTCCGCTGAGGCGACTCGAGGCTAATCACACCTAACCTCTGGAACTTCCAAAGGGTCCTTCACAGCCTTGCTGCATCTCAAGAAGTTCCCCGACATACCCGTCACCACTCAAGAGGAAGCACGAGAGTCCCGCCCACATACAGAGGGGCCCCGTTTCCGCCTCCTAGCTCGAGAGGAGGGATCCTTTCCTTTCGTGGTCGGCAAAGAATTCCCGGCGTTCCCGTCGCATCTCAAGAGGAGGCGCTCTCCACAAGAAAAGCGAGAGGAACTCCAGGGTCGTGCCACCATTCCCAGAGTCCCCAAGATGTCTCAGTCCATTCCAGGGAAACCTGTTTTCCCTGCACTGCCTCGACTTTCAAACCGAGGATCGACTGACACCACGGTGGCACGTGGGACATCACTGGGGGAAAGCCTCGTTGGAAACCCTGCTGGGAAAGCCTCGTGGGAAAGCCTTGTTGGAAAGCATCGTGGGAAAGCCACTGATACCTTGATCCACACGACTGGAGCATGACACTGCTGCTACAGCTAGGGAGGAAAGCGCAGGTGCATGTCCCCACTCGAGACGAGGACTAACTCCCCTGGGAAGACTCCAGAAGTACCCCAAGATCCATGTCAGCACTGCACAGGAATCCTCAGATTCCGGCACCGACTCCACACAAGGTCTTAGGCCCCGACATCGACGGGAGAGGAATCCCGAGAGGCCCCGAGCAACTCGCATGGGGACTGGCCTTTTCTGAGGCCCCCAGAGCGGGTCCTTGAGGTCCCCGTCGTAAGTCGAGAGCAACTGCCCTATCTGGAGAAAATCCAGGAGGTTCTCCCCTCCAGGCGAGATGAGGCCCATTTCTGCTGAGGCGTCTCGAGGCTAATCACACCTAATCTCTGGAACTTCCAAACGGTGCTTCACACCCTGGCTGCAACTCAAGATGTTCCCCGACATACCGTCTCCATTCGAGAGGAAGCACGAGAGTCCCGCCCACATCCAGAGGAGCCCCGTTTCTGCCTACTAGCTCTAGAGGAGGGATCCTTTCCCTGCGTCATCGGGAAAGAAATCCCGGCGTTCCCGTCGCATCTCAAGAGGAGGCGCTCTCCACAGGAAAGGCGAGAGGAACTCCAGGGTCGTGCCACCTTTCCCAGAGTCCCCCAGATGTCTCAGTCCATTCCAGGGAAACCTGTTTTCCCTGCACTGCTTCGACATTCAAGCCGAGGATCGACTCACACCAGGGTGGCACGTCGGAGAGCCCTGTGGGAAAGCCTCGTGGGAAAGCCTCGTGGGAAAGCCTCATGGGAAAGCCTCGAGGGAAAGCCACAGATGCTTTGATCCACGCATAGGGAAGTGTGACTCTGCTGCTACAGCTCCGGAGGAAAGCGCACGTGCATGACCCCACTCGAGACGAGGACTGACTCCCCTGGGGAGACTCCAGAAGTATCCCAACATCCATGTCAGCACTGCAGAGGAATCCTCAGGTCCCGCCTCCGATACCACACAAGGACTTAGGCCCCGGCATCGACGGGAGAGGAATCCCGAGAGGCCCCGGAGCAACTCCCATGGGGACTGGCCTTTCCTGTGTCCACCAGAGCGGGTCCCTGAGGTCTCCATCGTAAGTCGAGAGCACCTGCCGCAACTCGAGAAAATCCAGGAGGTTTTCCCCTCCAAGCGAGATGAGGCCCTTGTCCGCTGAGGAGTCTCGAAGCTAATCACACCTAACCTCTGGAACTTCCAAACGGTTATTCACACCCTTGCTGCAACTAAAGAAGTTTCCCGACATACCCGTCTCCACTTGAGAGGAAGCACGAGAGTCCCGCTCACATCCAGAAGAGCCCCGTTTCCGCCTCCAAGCTCGAGAGGAGGGATCCTTTCCCTGCGTGGTCAGGAAAGAATTCCCGGGGTTCCCATAGCATTTCAAGAGGAGCGCTCTCCACAAGAAAGGCGAGAGGAAATCCAGGGTCGTGCCACCATTCCCAGAGTCCCCCAGATGTCTCAGTCAATTCCAGGGAAACCTGTTTTCCCTGCACTTCCTCCACTTTCAAGCCGAGGATCGACTCACACCACGGTGGCACGTGGGACAGCCCTGTGGGAAAGCCTCGTGGGAAAGCCTCGCGGGAAAGCCTCGAAGGAAATCCACAAATGCCGTGATCCATGCTGAAGGGAAGCGCAACACTGCTGCTACAGCTGGGGAGGAAAGCGCACGTGCATGCCCCACTCGAGGCGAGGACTGACTCCCCTGGGGAGACTCCAAAAGTACCCCAAGATCCATGTCAGCACTGGAGAGGAATCCTCAGGTTCCGGCACCGACTCCACACAAGGTCTTATGCACCGGCATCGAGGAGAGAGGAATCCCGAGAGGCCCCCGAGCAATTCGCTTGGGGACTGGCCTTTCGTGAGGCCACCAGAGTGGGTCCCTGAGGTACCCCGTCGTAAGTCGAGAGCACCTGCCACAAGTCAATAAAATCCAGGAGTTTCTCCCCTCCAGGCGAGATGAGGCCCATTTCTGCTGAGGTGTTTAGAGGCTAATCACACCTAACCTCTGAAAATTCCAAACGGTCGTTCACACCCTTGCTGCAACTCAAGAAGTTCCCCGACATACCCGTCTCCACTCGAGAGGAAGCACGAGAGACCCGCCCACATCCAGAGGAGTCCCGTTTCCGCCTCCTAGCTCGAGAGGAGGGATCCTTTCCCTGCAGGGTAGGGAACGAATTTCCGGCGTTCCCGTTGCATTTCTAGAGGAGGCACTCTCCACAGGAAAGGCGAGAGGAACTCCAGGGTCGTTCGCCCCATTCCCAGAGTCCCCCAGATTTCTCAGTCCATTCCAGGGAAACCTGTTTTCCCTGCACTGCCTCGACTTTCATGCCGAGGAATCGACTCACACCACGGTGGCACGTGGTACAAGCCCTGTGGGAAAGCCTCGTGGGAAAGCCTCGAGGGAATAGCCACAGATCCCTTGATCCACGCGAAGGGAAGCGTGACATCTGCTGCTACATCTCGGGAGGAAAGCGCACAGTGCATGCCCCCACTCGAGACGGACGAACTAGACTCCCCTGTGGAGACTCCAGAAGTAGCCCCAAGATCCATGTCAGCACTGGAGAAGAATCCTCAGGTTTCCGGCACCGACTCCACACAAGGTCTTAGGCCCCGGCATCGACGGGAGAGGAATCCCGAGAGGCCCCCGAGCAACTCGCATGCGGACTGGCCTTTCCTGAGGCCACCAGAGCGGGTCCCTGAGGTCCCCGTTGTAAGTCGAGAGCACCTGCCGCAACTCGAGAAAATCCAGGAGGTTCTCCCCTCCAGGCGAGATGAGGCCCATTTCCCTGAGGCGTCTCGAGGCTAATCACACCTAACCTCTGGAACTTCCAAAGGATCCTTCACACCCTTGCTGCAACTAAAGAAGTTCCCCGACATACCCGTCTCCACTCGAGAGGAAGTTCGAGAGTCCCGCCCACATAAAGAGGAGCCCCGTTTCCGCCTCCTAGCTCGAGAGGAGGGATCCTTTCCCTGCGTGGTTGGGAAAGAATTCCCGGCGTTCCCGTCGCATCTCAAGAGGAGGCGCTCTCCACAGGAAAGGCGAGAGGAACTCCGGGCCATGCCACCATTCCGAGAGTCCCCCAGATATCTCAGTCCATTCCAGGAAAACCTGATTTCCCTGCACTGCCTCGACTTTCAAGCCGAGGATCGACTCACACACCGTTGGCACGTGGGACAGCCCTGTGGGAAAGCCTCGTGGGAAAGCCTCGTTGTAAAGCCTCGAGGGAAAACCCCTGATCCCTTGATCCAGGCGAAGGGAAGCGTGACACTGCTGCTTCAGCTCGGGAGGATAGCGCACGTGCATTCCCCCACTCGAGACTTAGAGTGACTCCCCTGGGGAGACTCCAGAAGTACACCAAGATCCATTTCTGCACTGGAGAGGAATCCTCAGGTACCGGCAGCGTCTCCACACAAGATCTTAGGCACCGGCATTGACGGGAGAGGAATCCTGAGAGGCCCCCGAGCAATTCGCCAAGGACTGGCCTTTCCTGAGGCCACCAGAGCGGGTCCCTGAGGTCCCCGTCGTAAGTCGAGAGCACCTGCCGCAACTCGAGAAAATCCAGGAGGTTCTTCCCCTCCAGGCGAGATGAGGCCCATTTCCTCTGAGGCGTCTCGAGGCTAATCACATCTAACATCTGGAACTTCCAAAGGGTCCTTCACACCCTTGCTACAACTCAAGAAGTTCGTCGACATACCCGTCTCCACTCGAGAGGAAGCACGAGTGTCCCGCCCACATCCAGAGGAGCCCTGTTTCCGCGTCATAGCTCGAGAGGATTTATCCTTTCCCTGCATGGTCGGGAAAGAATTCCCGGCGTTCCCAACGCATCTTAAGTGGAGGCGCTCTCCACAGGAAAATAGAGAGGAACTCCAGGGTCGTGCCACCATTCCCAGAGTCCCCCAGATGTCTCAGTCCATTCCAGGGAAAACTTTATTCCCTGCACTGCCTCGACTTTCAAGCCTAGGATCGACTCACACCACGGTGGCACGTGGGACAGCCCTGTAGGAAAGCCTGGTGGGAAAGCCAAGAGGGAAAGCCACAGATCCCTTGATTCACGCGAAGGGAAGCGTGACACTGCTGGTACTGCTCGGGAGGAAAGCGCACTTGCATGCACCAACTCGTGACGAGGACTGACTCCCCTGGGGAGACTCCAGAAGTACCCCAAGATCCATGTCAGCACTGGAGAGGAATCCTCAGGTTCCGGCACCGACTCCACACAAGGTCTTAGGCCCCGGCATCGACGGGAGAGGAATCCCGAGAGGCCCCCGAGTAACTCGCATGGGGACTGGCCTTTCATGAGGCAACCAGAGCGGGTCCCTAAAGTCCCCATCGTAAGTCGAGAGCAACTGCCGCAACTCGAGAAAATCCAGGAGATTCTCCCCTCCAGGCGAGATGAGGCCCATTCCGTTGAGGCAACTAGGAGGTAATCACGCTTTAACTCTTGAACTTCCAAAGGGTCCTTCACACCCTTGCTGCAACTCAAGAAGTTCCCCGACATACCCGTCTCCACTCAAGAGGAATCCGAGAGTCCCGCCCATATCCAGAATGGCCCCGTTTCCACCTGCTAGCTCGAGAGGAGGGATCCTTTCCCTGCGTGGTCGGGAAAGAATTCCCGGCGTTCCCGTCGCATCTCAAGAGGAGGCGCTCTCCACAGGAAAGGGCGAGAGGAACTCCAGGGTCGTGCCACCATTCCCTGAGTCCCCCAGATGTCTCAGTCCATTCCAGGCAAAACTTTTTTCCCTTCACTGCCTCGACTTTAAAGCCGAGGATCGACTCACACCACCGTGGCACGTGGGAAAGCCCTGTGGGAACGCCTCGTGGGAAAGCCTCGTGGGAAAGCCTCGAGGGAAAGCCACAGATCCCTTGATCTACGCGAAGGGAAGCGTGACACTGCTGCTACAGCTCAGGAGGAAAGCGCACGTGCATGGCCCCACTCGGAGACGAGGACTGACACCCCTGGGGAGACTCCAGAAGTACCCCAAGTTCCATGTCAGGCACTGGAGAGGAAACCTCAGGTTCCGGCACCGACTCCACACAAGGCCTTAGGCCCCTGCATCGACGTGAGAGGAATCCCAAGAGGCCCCAGAGCAACTCGCATGGGGACTGGCCTTTCCTGAGGCCACCACAGCGGGTCCCTTAGGTCCCCGTCGTAAATCGAGAGCACCTGCCGCAACTCGAGAAAATCCAGGAGGTTCTCCCCTCCAGGCGAAATGAGGCCCATTTCCGCTTAGGTATCTCCAGGCTAATCTCACCTTACCTCTGGACATTCCAAAGGGTTCTTCACACCCTTACTGCAACTCAAGAAGTTCCCCGACATACCCGTCTCCACTCGAGAGGAAGCACGAGAGTCCTGCCCACATCAAGAGGAGCCCCGTTTCCGCCTCTTAGCTCGAGAGGAGGGATCCTTTCCCTGCGTGATCGGGATAGAATTCCCGGTGTTCCTGCCACATCTCAAGAGGAGGCGCGCTCCACAGGAAAGGCGAGAGGAACTCCAGGGTCGTGCCACCATTCCCAGAGTCCCCCGGATGTCTCAGTCCATTCCAGGGAAACCTGTTTTCCCTGCACTGCCTCGATGTTCAAGCGGAGGATCGACTCACACCACGGTGGCACGTGGGAGAGCCTTGTGGGAAAGCCTCATGGGAAAGCCTCGAGGGAAAGACACAGATCCCTTGATCCACGCGAAGGGAAGCGCGACACTACTGCTACAGCTCGGGAGGAAAG
This sequence comes from Capra hircus, assembly GCF_001704415.2. Taxonomy (NCBI): domain Eukaryota; kingdom Metazoa; phylum Chordata; class Mammalia; order Artiodactyla; family Bovidae; genus Capra; species Capra hircus. The sequence goes on along the minus strand of NW_017217956.1, from coordinate 2,517 downwards.
CGCACGTGCATGCCCCCACTCGAGACGAGGACTGACTGCCCTGGGGAGAATCCATGAAGTTCCCAACGATCCATGTCTGCACTGGAGAGGAATCCTCAGGTTCCGGCACTGAGTCCACAGAAGGTCTTAGGCCCCAGCATCGACGGGAGAGGAATCCCGAGAGGCCCTCGAGCAACTCGCATGGTGACTGGCCTTTCCTGAGGCCACGAGAGCGGGTCCCTGAAGTCCCCATCGTAAGTCGAGAGCACCTGCCGCAACTCGAGAAAATCCAGGAGGTTCTCCCCTCCAGGCGCGATGAGGCCTATTTCCGCTGAGGCAACTAGAGGCTAATCACACCTAAACTCTGGAACTTCCAAAGGGTCCTTCACACCCTAGCTGCAACTCAAGAAGTTCCCCGATATACCCATCTCCACTCGAGAGGAAGCACGAGAGTCCCGCCCACATCCAGAGGAGGCCCGTTTCCGACTCCTAGGTCGACAGGAGGGATCCTTTCCCTGCGTGGTCGGGAAAGATTTCCCGGCGTTCCCGTCGCATCTCAAGAGGAGGCGCTCTCCACAGGAAAGGCGAGAGGAACTCCAGGGTCGTGCCACCATTCCCTGAGTCCCCCAGATGTCTCAGTCCATTCCAGGGCAAAACTTTTTTCCCTGCACTGCCGTTGACTTTCAAGCCGAGGATCGACTCACACCACCGTGGCACGTGGGAAAGCCCTGTGGGAAAGCCTCGTGGGAAAGCCTCGTGGGAAAGCCTCGAGGGAAAGCCACAGATCCCTTGATCTACGCGAAGGGAAGCGTGACACTGCTGCTACAGCTCGGGAGGAAAGCGCACGTGCATGGCCCCACTCGTGACGAGGACTGACACCCCTGGGGAGACTCCAGAAGTACCCCAAGTTCCATGTCAGCACTGGAGAGGAATCCTCAGGTTCCCGGCACCGACTCCACACAAGGCCTTAGGCCCCTGCATCGACGTGAGAGGAATCCCGAGAGGCCCCAGAGCAACTCGCATGGGGACTGGCCTTTCCTGAGGCCACCACAGCGGGTCCCTTAGGTCCCCGTCGTAAGTCGAGAGCACCTGCCGCAACTCGAGAAAATCCAGGAGGTTCTCCCCTCCAGGCGAAATGAGGCCCATTTCCGCTGAGGTATCTCCAGGCTAATCTCACCTTACCTCTGGACATTCCAAAGGGTTCTTCACACCCTTACTGCAACTCAAGAAGTTCCCCGACATACCCGTCTCCACTCGAGAGGAAGCACGAGTGTCCTGCCCACATCCAGAGGAGCCCCGTTTCCGGCCTCTTAGCTCGAGAGGAGGGATCCTTTCCCTGCGTGATCGGGATAGAATTCTCGGTGTTCCTGTCACATCTCAAGAGGAGGCGCGCTCCACAGGAAAGGCGAGAGGAACTCCAGGGTCGTGCCACCATTGCCAGAGTACCCTGGATGTCTCAGTCCATTCCAGGGAAACCTGTTTTCCCTGCACTGCCTCGACTTTCAAGCCGAGGATCGACTCACACCACGGTGGCACGTGGGACAGCCCTGTGGGAAAGCCTCGTGGGAAAGCCTCTTGGAAAGCCTCGAGGGAAAGCCACAGATCCGTTGATCCACGACGAAAGGGAAGCGTGACACTGCTGCTACAGCTCGGGAGGAAAGCGCACGTGCATGGCCCCACTCGAGTAGAGGACTGACTGCCCTGGGGAGAACTCCAGAAGTACCCCAAGATCCATGTCAGCACTGGAGAGGAATCCTCAGGTTCCGGCACCGACTCCACACAAGGTCTTAGGCCCCGGCATCTACGGTAGAGGAATCCCGAGAGGCCCCAGAGCAACTCGCATGGGGACTGGCCTTTCCTGAGGCCACCAGACCGGTCCCTAAGGTCCCCATCATAAGTCGAGAGCACCTGTCGCAACTCGAAAATATCCAGAGGTTCTCCCCTGCATGGCGAGAATGAGGCCCATTCTGCTGAGGCTCTCGAGGCTAATCACATCTTACATCTGGAACTTCCAAACGGGCCCTTCAACACTCTTGCTGCAAGTCAAGAAGGTTCCCTGACATACCCGTCTCCACTCGAGAGGAAGCACAGCAGCCCTCTCACATCCAGAGGAAGCCCCGTTTCCCGGCCTCCTACTCGAGGGGAGAGGATGTCCTTTTCCCAGCTGGTCGGGAAAGGAATTCCCGTGGGCGTTCCCGTGCCAATCTCAAGAGCGTAGGCATTCCACAGGAAAGCGTGAGAGGAAACTCCAGGGTCGTGCACATTCCCGAGAGTCCACGCCAGCTGGTCCTCAGGCCAATTCCGCGGAAAACCTTTTGTTTCCCTGCACCTGTCTTCGATGCTTGCAAGCGGAGATCGAACTTCACACACAGCGTCGTGGCACGTGGGAGAGCCTGTGGGAAAGCCTCATGGGCAAAGCCTCAGAGGAGAAAACGTTGACACAGATCGCCTTGATCCACGCTAAGGAAGCGACAAATACTGCTACAGCTCGGGAGGAAAGCGCACGTCATGCCCTCCCCTCGAGAACGAGGACTTGAG
>NW_017217955.1:0-12199 GCF_001704415.2 Capra hircus | reverse complement strand
CGGGGAACTTCTTGAGTTGCAGCAAGGGTGTGAAGGACCCTATGGAAGTTCCAAAGGTTAGATGTGATTAGCCTCGAGTCGCCTCAGCGGAAATGGGCCTCATCTAGCCTGGAGGGGAGAATCTCCAGGATTTTCTCGAGTTGCGGGTAGGTGCTCTCGATTTACGACGGGGACCACAGGGACCCTATCTGGTGGCCTCAGGAAAGGCCACTCTCCGTGCGAGTTGCTTATTGGCCTCTCAGGATTCCTCTCCCTTCAATGCTGGGGCCTAAGACCTTTTGTGAAGTCGCGGGCCGTAAACTGAGAATTATTCTCCAGTGCTGACATGGATCTTGGGGTACTTCTGGAGTCTCCCCAGGGGAGTCAGTCCTCGTCTCGAGTGGGGGCATGCACGTGCGCTTTCCTCCCGAGCTGTGGAAGCAGTGTAACGCTTCCCATCGCGTGGATCAAGGGATCTGTGGCTTTCCCTCGAGGCTTTCCCTCAAGGCTTTCCCACGAGGCTTTCCTACGAGGCTTTACCACAGGGTTGTCCCACGTGCACTGTGGTTTGAGTCGATCTTCGCGCGTGAAAGTCGAGGCAGTTTGGGGAAAACAGGTTCCTCTGAAATGGACTGAGACATCTGGGGGACTCTTGGAATGGTGGCCTGACCTGGAGTACCTATCCCCTTTCCTGTGGAGAGGGCCTCCTCTTGAGATGCGACGGGAACCTCGGAATTCTTTTTCGACCAAGTAGGGAAAGGATCCCTCATCTCGAGCAAAGAGGCGGAAACGGGGCTCCTTTGGATGTGGGCGGGTGCCGGGAGCCAGTGTGAGGAATCCCGCCCATGACAAGGTCATGAGAAGGGAAGCTGACATACGCAAGGCGTGCTCAGACTTCAGGGACCCCTCTGGAAATTCCTAAGCATGTACCCCAGCAAAAATCTGCCGGCTTTTGTGCTCTGCTTTTCCACTCTTCTGACATTTTCTGGAAAAAGTCAATTCAGGGCTTTAGTCTTCTGCATTTGAAAGAGTGTGGTCAATCCAAAAACCCTCTGATGGCTTTCTAGCCTGCCTGCAGGACTCGTACAGCTGCGCATGTGATTGGTTTGAGGCCTCCTGACCGCAGGAGGCACAGGAAGCTTAAAACATCCTAGGAATGTAGGAGCTTCCGAGGAGTCAAAATCTTTAGAATAGGACTGATTAAAGGTTTCATTTTTTGGGTCAATGCTTGCTGCCAAATTTCATATCCTTTATTTTTAGATATAGTTGGTATATAGAAAAACAAGTAGTAGACCTGGTATTAGCAACATTAGATCTTCCGAGTTAAGTACCTTCTTTGTTATATCCCACTGCACCTTTGTTCTATAGAGATGTAACTTTAATGCTTTAAGGAGATGGAAATTAAAGAAAATCACTTCAGGGGAAACAAAATCAACATTCATTAAGGAAGAGAGATAAAAAGTGTTAACAAGCTTCTTGGCCAGAAGATAATGTAAATCACCTGAGACCTTTTGTATACAAAATGATGTATAGAAAGAGTCTGGGCTGCGAACGCTACATAATTCTGTGTTACCCATTGATCTCCGTGTTTTACCAAAAGTATAAAAGGCCTTCTGAACAATAAAGGACGGGGGCCAGGGGCCGGGGACCAGTTTCTCGGACCAGTTTCTCGAACTAGTCTCTCGGCCTGGTTTCTTGGGACTCTGGCTCCCCCCATGTCTCTCTCTCTCCTCTTCTCTCCCCTTCCCTCTCTCTGCTCTTTACTTTAACTTCAGGCTGAATCTCCATCTGGGGCGCGGAGGCTCGCCATGTCTACTTACTTGCCCCGGCTGTTAAGACCCGCGCGAAAGGGAGCTTAAGGCGAGGCACCCTTAGATATTCAAGCGGGCGCCGGTGGCCCAGCGTAGATGGTGCAAATTCCTTGTCTGGAATTTTATTGGCCTTCCGCGTAAACCAAGCTATTCAGCCCTCTTCCTCCACTTAATCTTCTTACTACACTATAGTTTCCTAATCTAATCTTACATTAATAAATAAACAAGTCTTTCCACGCCAACGCCGTCCACCCTTCGAATTCCCTGGATCCACCGGGGCTGGACCCCGGCAGGCGGGACCCTTCTGCTTCCTCTCGAGTGCATACGGGTATATCCGGGAACTTCTTGAGTTGCAGCAAGGGTGTGAAGGAACCTTTGGACGGTTCAGGGGGTAGGTGTGATTGGCCTCGAGATGCTTCAGCAATAATTCGCCTCTGTAGGCCTGGATGGGAGAACCTCCAGGATTTTCTCGACTTGCGGCAGGTGCTCTCGACTTACGACGGGGACCTCAGGGACCCGCTCTGGTGGCCTCAGGAAAGCAGGTCCCCATGCGAGTTGCTAGGGGACCTCCCTGGATTCCTCTACCGTAGATGCCGGAACCTAAGACCTTGTCTGGAGTTGGGGCCGGAACGTGAGGATTTCTCTCCAGGCCTGACATGGATCCTGGGGTACTTCTGGAGTCTCCCTAGGCGATTCAGTCCTCATCTCGAGTGGGGCATTCACGTGCGCTTTCCTCCCGAGCTCTAGAACCAGTGTCAGTCTTCCCGGCCCGACGATCAAGGGATCTGTGGCTTTCCCTTTGGGCATTCCCACCAAGTTTTCCAATCAGGCTTTCCCACAGGGCTGTCCCAAGTGCCACCGTTGTGTGGGTCGATCATCTGCATGAATGTCGAGGCAGTGCAGGGAAAACAGGTGTCCCTGGCATGGACTGAGACATCTGGAGGACTCTGGAATGGTGGCACGACCCTGGAGTTCCTCTGGCCTTTCCTGTGGAGAGCGCCTGTTCTTGAGAGGCGACGGGTACACCGGGAATTCTTTCCCGACCACACACTGAAAGGATTCCCCGTCTCGAGCTAGGAGGCGGAAACGGGGCTCCTCTGGATGTGGGCGGGACTCTCGTCCTTCCTCTCGAGTGGAGACGGGTATGTCGGGGAACTTCTTGAGTTGCAGAAAGGGTGTGAAGGATCCTTTGGAAGTTCCTGAGGTTAGGTGTGATTAGCCTCGAGACACCTCAGCGGAAATGGGCCTCATCTCGCGTGGAGGGGAGAACCTCCTGGATTTTCTCGAGTTGTGGCACGTGCTCTGGACTTACGACGGGGACCTCAGGGACCCGCTCTGGTGGCCTCAGGAAAGACCATTCCCCATGCGAGTTGCTCGGGGGCCTCTCGGGATTCCTCTTCCATCGATGCCGGGGTCTAAGACCTTGTGTGGAGTCGGTGCTGGAACCTGAGGATTCCTCTCCAGTGCTGACATGGATCTTGGGGTACTTGTGGAGTCTCCCCAGGGGAGTCAGTCCTCGTCTCGAGTTGGGGCATGCACGTGCGCTTTACTCTCGAGCTGTAGCAGCAGTGTCACGCTTCACTTCGCGTGGCTCAAGGGATCTGTGGCTTTCCCTCGAGGCTTTCCCAGGAGGCTTTCCCACGAGGCTTTTCCACAGGGCTGTCCCACGTGCCACCGTGGTGTGACTCGATACTCGGCTTGATGTCGAGGCAGTGGAGGGAAAACAGGTTTCCCTGGAATGGACTGAGACATCTGCGGGACTCTGGGAATGGTGGCACGACCCTGGAGTTCTTCTTGCCTTTCCTGTGGAGAGTGCCTCCTCTTGAGATGCGACGGGAATGCCGGGAATTCTTCCCCGACCACGCAGGAAAGGATCCCTCCTCTCGAGCAAGGAGGCGGAAACGGGGTTCCTCTGGATGTGAGCGGGATTCTCGTGCTTCCTCTCGAGTGGAGACGGATATGTCGGGAACCTCTTGAGTTGCAGCAAGGGTGTGAAGGACCCTTTGGAAGTTCCAGAGGTTAGGTGTGAATAGCCTCGAGACGCCTCAGCGTAAATGGGCCTCATCTCGCCTGGAGGGGAGAACCTCTTGGATTTTCTCGAGTTGCGGCAGGTGCTCTCGACTTACGACGGGGACCCCTGGGACCCGCTCTGGAGGCCTCAGTAAAGGCCAGTTCCCATGCGAGTTGCTCGGGGGCCTCTCGGGATTCCTCTCCCCGTCGATGCTGGGGCCTAAGACCTTGTGTGGAGTCAGTGTCGGAACCTGAGGATTCCTCTCCAGTGCTGACATGGATCTTGGGGTACTTCTGGAGTCTCCCCAGGGGAGTCAGTCCTCGTCTTGAATGGGGGCATGCACGTGCGCTTTCCTCCCGAGCGTTAGCAGCAGTGTTGCGCTTCCCTTCGCGTAAATCAAGGGATCAGGGGCTTTCCAAGGAGGCTTTCCCACGAGGCTTTCCCACGAGGCTTTCCCACAGGGCTGTCCCACATGCAACCGTGGTGTGAGTCGATCCTCGGCTTGAAAGTCGAGGCAGTGCAGGGAAAATAGGTTTCCCTGGAATGTTCGGAGACATCTGGTTGTCTCTGGGAATGGTGGCACTACCCTGGAGTTCCTCTCGCCTTTCCTGTGGAGAGTGCCTCCTCTTGAGATGCGAAGGGAACGCCGGGAATTCTATCCCGACCACGCAGGGAAAGGATCCCTCCTCTCAAGCTAGGAGGCGGAAACGGGGCTCCTCTAGATGTGGGTGGAACTCTCGTGCTTCTTCTCGAGTGGAGACGGGTATGTCGGGGAACTTCTTGAGTTGCAGCAAGGGTGTGAAGGACCCTTTGGAAATTCCAGATATGAGATGTGATTAGCCTCGAGACGCCTCTGCGGAAATGGGCCTCATCTCGCCTGGAGGGGAGAACCTCCTGGATTTTCTCGAGTTGCGGCACGTGCTCTCTAATAACGTCGGGAACCTCAAGGGAGCCGCTCTGGTGGCCTCAGGAAAGGCAAGTCCCCATGCGAGTTGCTCGGGGGCCTCACAGAGGCCTCTCGGGTTTCCTCTTCCGTCCGATGCTGGGGACTAAGACCTTGTGTGGAGTAAGTGCCGGAACCTGAGGATGCCTCTCCAGTGCTGACATGGATCTTGGGGTACTTCTGGAGTCTCCCCAGGGGAGTCAGTCTCGTCTCGAGTGGGGGCATGCACGTGGGCTTTCCACCCAGGCTGTAGCAGCAGTGTCACCATTCTCTTCGCGAGGATCAACGGATCTGTGGCTTTCCCCTCGAGGCTTTCCCGCGAGGCTTTCCCACGAGGCTTTCCCACAGGGCTGTCCCACGTTCCACCGTGGTGTTAGTCGATCCTCGGCTTGAAAGTCGAGGCAGTGCAGGGAAAACAGGTTTCCCTGGAACGGACTGAGTCTTCTGGGGGACTCTGGGAATGTGGAACGACCCTGGAGTTCCTCTCGCCTTTCCTGTGGAGAGCGCCTCCTCTTGAGATGCGACGGGAACGCCGGGAATTCTTTCCCGAACACGCAGGGAAAGGATCTCTCCTCTCGAGCTAGGAGGCGGAAACGGGGCTCCTCTCGATGTAGGCGGGACTCTCGTGCTTCCTCTCGAGTGGAGACGGGTATGTCGGGGAACTTCTTGAGTTGCAGCAAGGGTGTGAAGGACCCTTTGGAAGTTCCAGATCTTTGATGTGATTAGCCTCAAGTCGCCTCTGCGGTAATGGGCCTCATCTCTCCTGGAGGGGAGAACCTCCTGGATTTTCTCGAGTTGCGGCAGGTGCTCTCGACTTACGACGGAGACCCCTGGTATCCGCTCTGGTGGCCTCAGGAAAGGCCAGTCCCCATACGTGTTGCTCGGGGGCCTCTCAGGATTCCTCTCCCTTCGATGCCGGTGCCTAAGATCTTGTGTGGAGTTGGTTCTGGAACCTGAGCATTCCTCTCCAGTGCTGACATGGATCTTGGGGTACTTCTGGAGTCTCCCCAGGAAAGTCAGTCCTCGTCTCGAGTGGGGGCATGCACGTGCGCTTTCCTCCCGAGCTGTAGCAGCAGTGTCACGCTTCACTTCGCGTGGATCAAGGGATCTATGGCTTTCCAAGGAGGCTTTCCCACGAGGTTTTCCCACAAGGCTTTCCCACAGGGCTGTCCCACGTGCCACCGTGGTGTGAATCGATCCTCAGCTTGAAAGTCGAGGCAGTGCAGGGAAAACAGGTTTCCCTGGAATGGACTGAGACATTTGGGGGAATCTGGGAATGGTGGCACGACCCTGGAGTTCCTCTCGCCTTTCCTGTGGAGAGCGCCTTCTCTTGAGATGCGACGGGAACGCCGGGAATTCCTTCCCGACCACGCAGGGAAACGATACCTCCTCTCGAGCTAGGAAACGGAAACGGGGCTCCTCTGGATGTGGGAGGGATTATCGTGCTTCCTCTCGAGTGGAGACGGGTATGTTGGGCATCTTCTTGAGTTGCAGCAAGTGTGTGAAGGACCTTTGGAATTTCCAGATATTAGGTGTGATTAGCCTCGAGACTCCTCAGCGGAAATGGGCCTCATCTCGCGTGGAGGGGAGAACCTCCTGGATTTTCTCGACTTGGGGCAGGTGCTCTCGACTTATGATGGGGACAACAGGGACCCGCTCTGGTGGCTTCAGGAAAGGCCAGTCCCCATGCGAGTTGCTCGGGGGCCTCTCAGGATTCCTCTCCTGTCTATGCCGGTGCCTAAGAACTTGTGTGGAGTCGGTGCCGGAACCTGAGCATTCCTCTCCAGTGCTGACATGGATCTTGGGGTACTTCTGGAGTCTCCCCAGGGGAGTTAGTCGTCGTCTTGAGTGGGGGCATGCAAGTGAGCTTTCCTCCCGAGCTGTAGCAGCAGTGTCACGCTTCCCTTCGCGAGGATCAAGGGATCTGTGGCTTTCCCTCAAGGCTTTCCCGCGATGCTTTCCCACGAGGCTTTCCCACAGGGCTGTCCCACGTGCCACCGTGGTGTGAGTCGATCCTCGGCTTGAAAGTGGAGGCAGTGCAGGGAAAACAGGTTTCCCTGGAATGGACTGAGACATCTGGGGGACTCTGGGAATGGTGGCACGACCCTGGAGTTCCCCTCGCCTTTCCTGTGTTGAGCGCCTCCTCTTGAGTTGCGACGGGAATGCCGGGCATTCTTTCCCGAACAAACAGGGAAAGGATCCCTCCTCTCGAGCTAGGAGGGGGAATCGGGGCTCCTCTGAATGTGGGCGGGACTCTCATGCTTCCTCTCGAGTGGAGACGGGTATGTTTGGGATCTTCTTGAGTTGCAGCAAGGGTGTGAAGGACCCTTTGTAAGGTCCAGAGGTTAGGTGTGATTAGCCTTGAGACACCTCAGTGGAAATGGTCCTCATCTCGCCTGGAAGGGAGAACCTCCTGGATTTTCTCAAGTTGCGGCAGGTGCTCTCGACCCACGACGGGGCCCTCAGGGACCCGCTCTGGTGGCCTCAGGAAAGGCCAGTCCCCATGCAAGTTGTACGGGATCTCTCGGGATTCCTCTCCCGTCGGTGCCGGGGCCAAGGCGTTGTGTGGAGTCGGTTCCGGAACCTGAGGATTTCTCTCCAGTGCTGACATGGATCTTGGGGTACTTCTGGAGTCTCCCCAGGGGAGTCAGTCCTCGTCTCGAGTGGGGGCATGCACGTGCGCTTTCCTCCCGAGCTGTAGCAGCAGTTCACGCTTCCCTTCGCGAGGATCAAGGGATCTGTGGCTTTCCCTCGAGGCTTTCCCACGAGGCTTTCCCACAGGGCTGTCCCACGTGCCACCGTGGTGTGAATCGATCCTCAGCTTGAAAGTCGAGGCAGTGCAGGGAAAACAGGTTTCCCTGGAATGGACTGAGACATCTGGGGGAATCTGGGAATGGTGGCACGACCCTGGAGTTCCTCTCGCCTTTCCTGTGGAGAGCGCCCTCTCTTGAGATGCGACGGGAACGCCGGGAATTCCTTCCCGACCACGCAGGGAAACGATACCTCCTCTCGAGCTAGGAAACGGAAACGGGGCTCCTCTGGATGTGGGTGGGATTATCGTGCTTCCTCTCGAGTGGAGACGGGTATGTTGGGCATCTTCTTGAGTTGCAGCAAGTGTGTGAAGAACCTTTGGAATTTCCAGATGTTAGGTGTGACTAGCCTCGAGACTCCTCAGCGGAAATGGGCCTCATCTCGCGTGGAGGGGAGAACCTCCTGGATTTTCTCGACTTGGGGCAGGTGCTCTCGACTTATGATGGGGACAACAGCGACCCGCTCTGGTGGCTTCAGGAAAGGCCAGTCCCCATGCGATTTGTTCGGGGGCCTCTCGGGATTCCTCTCCCGTCGATGCCGGGGCCTAAGACCTTGTGTGGAGTCGGTGCCGGAACCTGAGGATTCCTCTCCAGTGCTGACATGGATCTTGGGAAACTTCTGGAGTCTCCCCTGGGAGTCAGTCCTCGTCTCGAGTGGGGGCATGCACGTGCGCTTTCCTTCCAAGCTGTAGCAGCAGTGTCACGCTTCCCTTCGCGTGGATCAAGGGATCTGTGGCTTTCCTTCGAGGCTTTCCCACGAGGCTTTCCCACGAGGCTTTCCTACAGGGCTGTCCCAGGTGCCCCCTTCATGTGAGTCGATCCCCGGCTTGAAATTCGAGGCAGTGCAGGGAAAATAGGTTTCCCTGGAAGGGACTGAGACATCTGATTGTCTCTGGGGATGGTGGCACGACCTTGGAGTTCTTCTCGCCTTTCCTGTGGAGAGCCCCTCCTCTTCAGATGCGACGGGAACGCCGGGAATTCTTTCCCGACCACGCAGGGAAAGGATCCCTCCTCTCGAGCTAGGAGGCAGAAACGGGGCTCCTCTGGATGTGGCCGGGACTCTCGTGCTTCCTCTCGAGTGGAGATGGGTATGTCGGGGAACTTCTTGAGTTGCAGCAAGGTTGTGAAGGACCCTTTGGAAGTTCCAGAGGTTAGGTGTGATTAGCCTCGAGACGCCTCAGCGAAAATGGGCCTCATCTCGCTTGAAGGGGAGAACCTCCTGGATTTTCTCGAGTTGCAGCAGGTGCTCTCGACTTAAGACGTGGACCTCAGGGACCCGCTCTAGTGGCCTCAGGAAAGGCCAGTCCCCATGCGAGTTGCTCGGGGGCCTCTCAGGATTCCTCTCCCGTCTATGCCGGTGCCTAAGAACTTGTGTGGAGTCGGTGCCGGAACCTGAGCATTCCTCTCCAGTGCTGACATGGATCTTGGGGTACTTCTGGAGTCTCCCCAGGGGAGTTAGTCGTCGTCTTGAGTGGGGGCATGCAAGTGAGCTTTCCTCCCGAGCTGTAGCAGCAGTGTCACGCTTCCCTTCGCGAGGATCTAGGGATCTGTGGCTTTCCCTCAAGGCTTTCCCGCGATGCTTTCCCACGAGGCTTTCCCACAGGGCTGTCCCACGTGCCACCGTGGTGTGAGTGGATCCTCGGCTTGAAAGTGGAGGCAGTGCAGGGAAAACAGGTTTCCCTGGAATGGACTGAGACATCTGGGGGACTCTGGGAATGGTGGCACGACCCTGGAGTTCCCTCGCCTTTCCTGTGTTGAGCGCCTCCTCTTGAGTTGCGACGGGAATGCCGGGCATTCTTTCCCGAACAAACAGGGAAAGGATCCCTCCTCTCGAGCTAGGAGGGGGAATCGGGGCTCCTCTGAATGTGGGCGGGACTCTCATGCTTCCTCTCGAGTGGAGACGGGTATGTTTGGGATCTTCTTGAGTTGCAGCAAGGGTGTGAAGGACCCTTTGTAAGGTCCAGAGGTTAGGTGTGATTAGCCTCGAGACGCCTCAGCGGAGATGGGCCTCATCTCGCTTGGAGGGTAGAACCTCCTGGATTTTCTCGAGTTGCGGCAGGTGCTCTCAACTTACGATGGGGACCTCAGAGACCCGCTCTGGTGGCCTCAGGAAAGCCCAGTCCCCATGTGAGTTTCTCGGGGGCCTCTTGGGATTCCTCTCCCGTCGATTCCGGGGCCTAAGACCTTGTGTGGAGTTGGTGCCGGAGACTGAGGATTCCTCTCCAGTGCTGACATGGATCTTGGGGTACTTCTGGAGTCTCCCCAGGGGAGTCAGTCCTCGTCTCGAGGAGGGCATGCACGTGTGCTTTCCTCCCGAGCGGTAGCAGTAGTGTCACGCTTCCCTTCGAATGGATCAAGGGATCTGTGGCTTTCGCTTAAGGCTTTCCCATGAGGCTTTCCCACAGGACTGTCCCACGTGCCACCGTGGTTTGAGTCGATCCTCGGCTTGAAAGTGGAGGCAGTGCAGGAAAAACAGGTTTCCCTGGAATGGACTGGGACACCTGAGGGACTCTGGGAATGGTGGCACGACCCTGGAGTTCCTCTCGCCTTTCCTGTGGAGAGCGCCTCCTCTTGAGATGCGACGGGAAGGCCGGGAATTCTTTCCCGACCACGCAGGGAAAGGATCCCTCCTCTCGAGATAGGAGGCCGGAAACGGGCCTCCTCTGGATGTGGGCGGGACTCTCGTGCTTCCTCTCGAGTGTAGACGGGTTAGTCGGGGAATTTCTTAGGTTGCAGCAAGGGTGTGAAGGACCGTTAGGAAGTTCCAGATGTTAGATATGATTAGCCTCGAGACGCCTCAGCGGAAATGGGCCTCATCTCGCCTGGAGGGGAGAACCTCCTGCATTTTTTCGAGTTGCGGCAGGTGCTCTCGATCTACGACGGGGACCTCAGGGACCCGCTCTGGTGGCCTCAGGAAAGGCCAGTCCCCGTGCGAGTTGCTCGGGGGCCTCTCGGGATTCCTCTCCCGTCGATGCCGGGGCCTTAGACCTTGTGTGGAGTCAGTGCGTGAACCTGAGGATTCCTCTCCAGTGCCGACATGGATCTTTTGGTACTTCTGGAGTCTCCCCAGGGCCGTCAGTCCTCGTCTCCATTGGGGGCATGCAGGTAGGATTTCCTCCCGAGCTGTAGCAGGAGTGTCACGCATCCCTTTACGTGGATCAAGGGATCTGTGGCTTTCCCTATAGGCTTTCCCACGAGGCTTTCCCACGAGGCTTTCCCACAGGGCTGTCCCACGTGCCACCGTGGTGTGAGTCGATCCTCAGCTTGGAAAGTCGAGGCAGTGCAGGGAAAACATGGACTGAGACATCTGGGGGACTCTGGGAATGGTGGCACGACCCTGGAGGTCCTCTCGCCTTTCCTGTGGAGAGCGCCTCCTCTTGAGGTGCGACGGGAACGCGGGGAATTCTTTCCCCACCACGCAGGGAAAGGATCACTCCTTCGAGCTAGGAGGCGGAAACGGGGCTCCTCTGGATGTGGGCGGTACTCTCGTGCTTCATTTTGAGTGGAGACGGGTATGTCGGGGAACTTCTTGAGTTGCAGCAAGGGTGTGAAGGACCCTTTGAAAGTTCCAGAGGTTAGATGTGATTAGCCTCGAGATGCCTCAGCGGAAATGGGCCTCATCTGGCCTGGAGGGGAGAACCTCCAGGATTTTCTCGAGTTTCGGCAAGTGATCTCGACTTATGACGAGGACCTCAGGGACCCGCTCTGTTGGCCTCAGGAAAGGCCAGTCCCCATGCGTGTTGCTCGGGGGCCTCTCGGGATTCCTCTCCCGTCGATGCCGGGGTCTAAGATCTTGTGTGGAGTTGGTGCCGGAACCTAAGGATTCCTCTCCAGTGCTGACATGGATCTTGGGGTACGTCTGGAGTCTCCCCAGGGGAGTCAGTCCTCGTCTCGAGTGGTTGCATGCACGTGCACTTTCCTCCCGAGCTCTAGCAGCAGTGTCATGCTTCTCTTCACGTGGATCAAGGGATCAGGGGCCTTCCCTCGAGGCTTTCCCACTAGGCTTTCCCAGGAGGCTTCCCACAGGGCTGTCCCACGTGCCACCGTGGTGTGAGTCCGATCCTCGGCTTGAAAGTCGAGGCAGTGCAGGGAAAACAGGTTTCCCTGGAATGGACTGAGACATCTGGGGGACTCTGGGAATGGTAGCACGACCCTGGAGTTCCTCTCGCCTTTCCTGTGGAGAGCGCCTCCTCTTGAGATGCGACGGGAACGCCAGGAATTCGTTCCCCGGACACGCAGGGAAAGGATCCCTTCTCTCGAGCTATGAGGGGCAAACGGGGCTCCTCTGGATGTGGACGGGAATCTCGTGCTTCCTCTCGAGTGGAGACGGGTATGCCGGGGAACTTCTTGAGTTGCAGTAAGGGTTTGAGGGAGCCTTTGGAAATTCCAGAGAGGTTAGTTGTGATTAGCCTCGAAACGCCTCAGGTGAAATGGGCCTCATCTTGCCTGGAGGGGAGAACCTCCTGTATTTTCTCGAGTTGCGGCAGGTGCTCTCGATTTACAACGGGGACCTCATTGACCCTCTCTGGTGGCCTGAGGAAAGCCAGTCCCCATCCGAGTTGCTCCTGGCCTCTCGGTTTCCTCTCCTGTCGATGCCGGGCCTAAGACCTTGTGTGGAGTTGGTGCCGGAACCTGAGGATTCCTC
>NW_017217954.1:0-12200 GCF_001704415.2 Capra hircus | reverse complement strand
GAATTCCGCGGGCGTTCCCGTCGAAATAAATCAAGAGGAGGCACTCTTTCCCCGACCACACAGGGAAAGGATCCCTCCTCTCGAGCTAGGAGGCGGAAACGGGGCTCCTCTGGATGTGGGGGACTCTCGTGCTTCCTCTCGAGTGGAGACGGGTATGTCGGGGAACTTCTTGAGTTGCAGCAAGGTGTGAAGGACCCTTTGGAAGTTCCAGAGGTTAGGTGTGATTAGCCTCGAGACGCCTCAGCGGAAATGGGCCTCATCTCGCCTGGAGGGGAGAACCTCCTGGATTTTCTCGAGTTGCGGCAGGTGCTCTCGACTTAGGGGACCTCAGGGACCCGCTCTGGTGGCCTCAGGAAAGGCCAGTCCCATGCGAGTTGCTCGGGGCCTCTCGGATTCCTCTCCCGTCGATGCTGGGCCTAAGAGACCTTGTGTGGAGTCAGGTGCCGGAACCTGAGGATTCCTCTCCAGTGCTGACATGGATCTTGGGGTACTTCTGGAGTCTCCCCAGTGGAGTCAGTCCTCGTCTCGAGTGGGGCATGCAGCGTGCACTTTCCTCCCGAGCTGTAGCAGGCAGTGTCACGCTTCCCTTCGCGTGGATCAAGGGATCTGTGGCTTTCCTCTCGAGGCTTTCCCCACGAGGCTTTCCCCAGCTTCCCAGGGCTGTCCCACGTGCCACCGTTGTGTGAGTCGATCCTCGGCTTGAAAGTCGAGGCAGTGCAGGGAAAACAGGTTTCCCTGGAATGGACTGAGACATCTGGGGGACTCTGGGAATGGTGGCACGACCCTGGAGTTCCTCTCGCCTTTCTTGTGGAGAGCGCCTCCTCTTGAGATGCGACGGGAACGCCGGGAATTCTTGTCCCGACCACGCAGGGAAAGGATCCCTCTTCGAGCTATGAGGCGGAAAAGGGGCTCCTCTGGATGTGGACGGGATTCTCGTGCTTTCCTCTCGAGTGGAGACGGGTATGTCGGGGAACTTCTTGAGTTGCAGCAAGGGTGTGAAGGACCCTCTGGAAGTTCCAGAGGTTAGGTGTGATTAGCCTCGAGATGCCTCAACGGAAATGGGCCATCATCTCGCCTGGACGGGAGAACCTCCTGGATTTCTCTCGAGTTTCGGCAGGTGCTCTTCGAGTTATGACGGGGACCTCAGGGACCCGCGTCTGGTGGCCTCAGGAAAGGTCCAGTCCCCATGCGAGTTGCTCGGGGGTGTCTCCGGATATTCCTCCCATCGATGACGGGGCACAAGACCATGTGTGGTGTCGGTGCCGGAACCTGAGGATTCCTCTCCAGTGCTGACATGGATCTTGGGGTACTTCTGGAGTCTCCCCAGGGGAGTCAGTCCTCGTCTCGAGTGGGGGCATGCACGTGCGCTTTCCTCCCGAGCTGTAGAAGCAGTGTCAAGCTTCCCTTCGCGTGGATCAAGGGATCTGTGGCTTTCCCTCGAGGCTTTCCCACTAGGCTATCCCGCGAGGCTTTTCCACAGGGCTGTCCCACTTGCCTCCGTGGTGTGAGTCGATCCTCAGCTTGAATGTCGAGGCAGTGCAGGGAAAACAGGTTTCCCTGGATTGGACTGAGACATCTGGGGGACTCTGGGAATGGTGGCACGACCCTGGAGTTCCTCTCGCCTTTCCTGAGGAGCGCGCCTCCTCTTGAGATGAGATGGGAACGCCGGGAATTCTTTGCCGACCACGCAGGGAAAGGATCCCTCCTCTCGAGCTAGGAGGCGGAAACGGGGCTCCTCTGGATGTGGGCGAGACTCTCGTGCTTCATCTCGAGTGGAGACGGGAATGTCGGGGAACTTCTTGAGTTGCAGCAAGGGTGTGAAGGACCCTTTGGAAGTTCAAGAGGTTAGGTGTGATTACTCTCGAGACGCCTCAGCGGAAATGGGCCTCATCTCGCTTGGAGGGGAGAACCTCCTGGATTTTCTCGAGTGACGGCAGGTGCTCTCGACTAACGACGGGGACCTCAGGGACCCGCTCTGGTGGCCTCAGGAAAGGCCAGTCCCCATGCAAGTTGCTCGGGGGCCACTCGGGATTCCTCTCCCGTCGATGCCGGGGCCTAAGACCTTGTGTGGAGTCGGTGCCGGAACCTGAGGATTCCTCTCCAGTGCTGACATGGATCTTGGGGTACTTCTGGAGTCTCCCCAGGGGAGTCAGTCCTCGTCTCGAGTGGGGGCATGCACGTGCTCGTTCCTCCCGAGCTGTAGCAGCAGTGTCACGCTTCCCTTCGCGTGGATCAAAGGATTTGTGGATTTCCCTCGAGGCTTTCCCACGAGGCTTTCCCACGAGGCTTTCCCACAGGGCTGTCCCACGTGCCACCGTGGTGTGAGTCGATCCTCGGCTTGAAAGTCGAGGCAGTGCAGGGAATACAGGTATCCCTGGAATGGACTGAGACATCTGGGGTCTCTGGGAATGGTGACACGACCCTGGAGTTCCTCTCGCCTTTCTTGTGGAGAGCGCATCCACTTGGCATGCGACGGGAACGCCGGGAATTCTTTCCCGACCACTCAGGGAAAGGATCACTTCTCTCGAGCTAGCAGGGGGAAACGGGGCTCCTCTGGATGTGGGCGGGACTCTAGTGCTTCCTCTCGAGTGGAGACGGGTATGTCGGGGAACTTCTTGAGTTGCAGCAAGGGTGTGAAGGACCCTTTGGACCTTCCAGAGGTTAAGTGCGAATAGCCTCGAGACGCCTCAGCGGAAATGGGCCTCATCTCGCCTGGAGGGGAGAACCTCCTGGATTTTCTCGATTTGCTGCAGGTGCTCTTGACTTACGACGGGACCTCAGGGACCCGCTCTGCTGGCCTCAGGAAAGGCCAGTCCCCATGCGAGTTGCTCCGGGGCCTCTCGGGATTCCTCTCCAGTCGATGCTGGGGCCTGAGACCTTGTCTGGATACAGTTCCGGAATCTGAGGATTCCTCTCCAGTGCTGACATGGATCTTAGGGTACTTCTGGAATCTCCCCAGGGGAGTCAGTCCTCGTCTCGAGTGGGGCATGCACGTGCGCTTTCCTCCCGAGCTGTAGCAGCAGTGTCACGCTTCCCTTCGCGGGGAACAAGGGATCTGTGGCATTCCCTCGAGGCTTTCCCACGAGGCTTTCCCACGAGGCTTTCCTGCAGGGCTGTCCCACGTGCCACCGTTGTGTGAGTCGATCCTCGGCTTTAAGTCGAGGCAGTCCAGGGAAACAGGTTTCCCTGGAATGGACTGAGACATCTGGGGGACTCTGGGAGTGGTGGCATGACCTGGAGTTCCTCTGGCCTTTCCTGTGGAGAGCGCCTCCTCTTGAGATGCGACGGGAACGCCGGGAATTCTGTCCCGACCACGCAGGGAAAGGATCCCTCCTTTCGAGCTATGAGGCGGAAAAGGGGCTCCTCTGGATGTGGACGGGATTCTCGTGCTTTCTCTCGAGTGGAGACGAGTATGTCGGGGAACTTCTTGAGGTGCAGCAAGGGTGTGAAGGACCCTCTGGAAGTTCCAGAGGTTAGGTGTGATTAGCCTCGAGATGCCTCAACGGAAATGGGCATCATCTCGCCTGGACGGGAGAACCTCCTGGATTCTCTCGAGTTTCGGCAGGTGCTTTCGAGTTATGACGGGGACCTCAGGGACCCGGTCTGGTGGCCTCAGGAAAGTCCAGTCCCCATGCGAGTTGCTCGGGGGTGTCTCCGGATATTCTCCCATCGATGACGGGGCACAAGACCATGTGTGGTGTCGGTGCCGGAACCTGAGGATTCCTCTCCAGTGCTGACATGGATCTTGGGGTACTTCTGGAGTCTCCCCAGGGGAGTCAGTCCTCGTCTCGAGTGGGGGCATGCACGTGCGCTTTCCTCCCGAGCTGTAGAAGCAGTGTCAAGCTTCCCTTCGCGTGGATCAAGGGATCTGTGGCTTTCCCTCGAGGCTTTCCCACTAGGCTATCCCGCGAGGCTTTTCCACAGGGCTGTCCCACTTGCCTCCGTGGTGTGAGTCGATCCTCAGCTTGAATGTCGAGGCAGTGCAGGGAAAACAGGTTTCCCTGGATTGGACTGAGACATCTGGGGGACTCTGGGAATGGTGGCACGACCCTGGAGTTCCTCTCGCCTTTCCTGAGGAGCGCGCCTCCTCTTGAGATGAGATGGGAACGCCGGGAATTCTTTGCCGACCACGCAGGGAAAGGATCCCTCCTCTCGAGCTAGGAGGCGGAAACGGGGCTCCTCTGGATGTGGGCGAGACTCTCGTGCTTCATCTCGAGTGGAGACGGGAATGTCGGGGAACTTCTTGAGTTGCAGCAAGGGTGTGAAAGACCCTTTGGAAGTTCAAGAGGTTAGGTGTGATTACTCTCGAGACGCCTCAGCGGAAATGGGCCTCATCTCGCTTGGAGGGGAGAACCTCCTGGATTTTCTCGAGTGACGGCAGGTGCTCTCGACTAACGACGGGGACCTCAGGGACCCGCTCTGGTGGCCTCAGGAAAGGCCAGTCCCCATGCAAGTTGCTCGGGGGCCACTCGGGATTCCTCTCCCGTCGATGCCGGGGCCTAAGACCTTGTGTGGAGTCGGTGCCGGAACCTGAGGATTCCTCTCCAGTGCTGACATGGATCTTGGGGTACTTCTGGAGTCTCCCCAGGGGAGTCAGTCCTCGTCTCGAGTGGGGGCATGCACGTGCTCGTTCCTCCCGAGCTGTAGCAGCAGTGTCACGCTTCCCTTCGCGTGGATCAAAGGATTTGTGGATTTCCCTCGAGGCTTTCCCACGAGGCTTTCCCACGAGGCTTTCCCACAGGGCTGTCCCACGTGCCACCGTGGTGTGAGTCGATCCTCGGCTTGAAAGTCGAGGCAGTGCAGGGAATACAGGTATCCCTGGAATGGACTGAGACATCTGGGGTCTCTGGGAATGGTGACACGACCCTGGAGTTCCTCTCGCCTTTCTTGTGGAGAGCGCATCCACTTGGCATGCGACGGGAACGCCGGGAATTCTTTCCCGACCACTCAGGGAAAGGATCACTTCTCTCGAGCTAGCAGGGGGAAACGGGGCTCCTCTGGATGTGGGCGGGACTCTAGTGCTTCCTCTCGAGTGGAGACGGGTATGTCGGGGAACTTCTTGAGTTGCAGCAAGGGTGTGAAGGACCCTTTGGACCTTCCAGAGGTTAAGTGCGAATAGCCTCGAGACGCCTCAGCGGAAATGGGCCTCATCTCGCCTGGAGGGGAGAACCTCCTGGATTTTCTCGATTTGCTGCAGGTGCTCTTGACTTACGACGGGACCTCAGGGACCCGCTCTGCTGGCCTCAGGAAAGGCCAGTCCCCATGCGAGTTGCTCCGGGGCCTCTCGGGATTCCTCTCCAGTCGATGCTGGGGCCTGAGACCTTGTCTGGATACAGTTCCGGAACCTGAGGATTCCTCTCCAGTGCTGACATGGATCTTAGGGTACTTCTGGAATCTCCCCAGGGGAGTCAGTCCTCGTCTCGAGTGGGGGCATGCACGTGCGCTTTCCTCCCGAGCTGTAGCAGCAGTGTCACGCTTCCCTTCGCGGGGAACAAGGGATCTGTGGCATTCCCTCGAGGCTTTCCCACGAGGCTTTCCCACGAGGCTTTCCTGCAGGGCTGTCCCACGTGCCACCGTGGTGTGAGTCGATCCTCGGCTTTAAGTCGAGGCAGTCCAGGGAAACAGGTTTCCCTGGAATGGACTGAGACATCTGGGGGACTCTGGGAGTGGTGGCATGACCTGGAGTTCCTCTGGCCTTTCCTGTGGAGAGCGCCTCCTCTTGAGATGCGACGGGAACGCCGGGAATTCTTTCCCGACCACGCAGGGAAAGGATCCCTCCTCTCGAGCTAGGAAGCGGAAAAGGGGCTCCTAAGGATGAGGGCGGGACTCTCGAGCTTCCTCTCGAGTGGAGACGGGTATGTCGGGGAACTTCTTGAGTTGCAGCAAGGGTGTGAAGGACCCTTTGAAAGTTCCAGAGATTAGGTGTGATAAGCCTCGAGACTCCTCAGCGGAAATGGGCCTCATCTCGCTTGGAGGGGATAACCTCCTGGATTTTCTCGAGTTGCCGCAGGTGCTCTCGGCTTACGACGGGGACCTCAGGGACCCGCTCTAGTGCCCTCAGGAAAGGCCCGTCCCCATGCGAGTTGCTCGTGCGCCTCTAGCGATTCCTCTCCCGTCTATGCCGGGGCCTGAGACCTTGTGTGGAGTCGGTGCCGGAACCTGAGGATTCCTCTCCAGTTCTGACATGGATCTTGGGGTACTTCTGGAGTCTCCCAGGGGAGTCAGTCCTCGTCGCGAGTGTGGCGTGCCCGTGCGCTTTCCTCCCGAGCTATAGCAGCAGTGTCACGCTTCCCTTTGCGTGGATCCAGGGATCTGTGGCTTTCTCTGTAGGCTTTCCCAAAAGGCTTTCCCACTAGGCTTTTCACAGGGCTGTCCCACGTGCCACCGAGGTCTGAGTCGATCCTCGGCTTGAAAGTCGAGGCATTGCGGGGAAAAGAGGTTTCCCTGGAATCGACTGAGACATCTGGGGGCTCTGGGAATGGTGGCACGACCCTGAGTTCCTCTCGCCTTTCCTGTGGAGAGCGCCTCTTCTTGAGATGCGACGGGAACGCCGGAAATTCTTTCCCTGAGCACGCAGGGAAAGGATCCCTCCTCTCGAGCTATGAGGCTGAAACGGGGCTCTTCTGGTTGTGGGCGGGACTCTCGTGCTTCCTTTCGAGTGGAAACGGGTATGTCGGGGAACTTCTTGAGTTGCAGCAAGGGTGTGAAGGGCCCTTTGGAAGTTCCAGAGGTTAGGTGTGATTAACCTCGAGATGCCTCAGCGCAAATGGATCTCATCTCGCCTGGAGGGGAGAACCTCCTGGATTTTCTCGAGTTGCGCCAGGTGCTCTCAACTTACGACGGGGACCTCAGGGACCCGCTTTGGTGTCCTCAGGAAAGGCCAGTCACCATGCGAGTTGCTCGGAAGCCTCTCGTGATGTCTCTCCCTCTCCAGTGCTGTCTTGGATCTTGACTGGCCTTTCCTGAGGCCACCAGAGCGGGTCCCTGCGGTCCCCGTCGTAAGTCGAGAGCACCTGCCGCAACTCGAGAAAATCAAGGATGTTCTCCCCTCCAGGCAAAATGAAGCCTATTTCCGCTGACACATCTCAAGGCTAAGCACACTTAAACTCTGGAACTTCCAAAGGGTCCTTCACACCCTTGCTGCAAATCAAGAAGTTCCCCGACATACCCATCTCCACTCAAGAGGAAGCACGATAGTTCCGCCCACATCCAGAGGAGCCCCGTTTCCGCCTCATAGCTCGAGAGGAGGGATCCTTTCCCTGGGAGGTCGGGAAAGAATTCCCGGCGTTCCCGTCCCATCTCAAGAGGAGGCGCTCTTCACAGGAAAGGCGAGAGGAACTCCAGGGACATGCCACCATTCTCCGAGTCCCCCAGATGTCTCAGTCCATTCCAGGGAAACCTGTTTCCCCGCTCTGACTCGACTTTCAAGCCGAGGATCGACTCACACCACTGTGGCACGTGGGACAGCCCTGTGGCAAAGCCTCGTGGGAAAGCCTCGTGGGAAAGCCTCGAGGGAAAGCCGCAGATCCCTTGATCCACGCGAAGGGAAGCGCGACACTGCTGCTACAGCTGGGGAGGAAAGCGCACGTGCATGCCCTCAACCGAGACGAGGACTGACTCCCCTGGGGAGACTCCAGCAGTACACCAAGATCCATGTCAGCACTGGAGAGGAATCCTCAGGTTACAGCACCGACTCTACGTAAGGTCTGAGGCCCCGGCATCGACGGGAGAGGAATCCGGAGAGTGCCCCGAGCAACTCGCATGGGGACTGGAATTTCCTGAGGCCACCAGAGCGGGTCCCTGAGGTCCCCATCGTAAGTCGAGAGCACCTGCAGCAACTCTAGAATATCCAGGAGTTTCTCCCCTCCAGGCGAGATGAGGCCCATTTCCATTGAGGCATCTCGGGGCTAATCACACCTAACCTCTAGAACTGCCAAAGGGTCCTTCTCACCCTTGCTGCAACTCAAGAAGTTCCCCAACCTGCCCGTCTCCACTCGAGAGGAAGCACGAGAGTCTCTCCCACATGAGGAGGACCCCGTTTCCACCTCATAGCTGGAAAGAAGGGATGCTTTCCCTGCGTGGTCGGGAAAGAATTTCCGGCATTCCCGTCGCATCTCAAGAGTAGGCGCTCTCCACAGAAAAGGCGAGAGGAACTCCAGGGTCGTGCCACCATTCCCAGATTCCCTCAGATGTCTCAGTCCATTCCAGGGAAACTTGTTTTCCCTGCACTGCCTCGACTTTCAAGCCGAGGATCAACTCACACCACGGTGGCACGTGGGACAGCCCTGTGGGAAAGCCTCGTGGAAAAGCCTCGAGGGAAAGCCTTCAGGGAAAGCCACTGATACCATGATCCAATCGCCAAGAAGTGTGACACTGCTGCTACAGCTCGGGAGGAAAGCGCACGTGCATGCCCCCACTCGAGACGAGGACTGACTCCCCTGGGGAGACTTCAGAAGTACCCCAAGATCCATGTCAGCACTGTTAGGAAACCTCAGGTTCCGGCACCGACTCCACACAAAGTCTTAGGCCCCGGCATCGACGGGAGAGGAATCCCGAGAGGCCCCCGAGCAACTTGCATGGGGACTGTCCTTTCCTGAGTCCACCAGAGCGGGTCCCTGAGGTCCCTGTCGTAAGTCGAGAGCACCTGCCGCAACTCGAGAAAATTCAGGAGGTTCTCCCCTCCAGGCGAGATGAGGCCCATTTCCACTGAGGCATCTCGACGCTAATCACACCTAACCTCTGGAACTTGCAAAGCGTCCTTCACACCCTTCCTGCAACTCAAGAAGTTCCCCCACATACCCGTCGACACTCGAGAGGAAGTACGAGAGTCCCGCCCACATCCAGAGGAGCCCCGTTTCCGCCTCCTAGCTCGAGAGGAGGGATCCTTTCCCTGCTTGGTGGGGAAAGAATTTCCGGCGTTCCCGTTGCATCTCAAGAGGTGGTGCTCTCCACAGGAAAGGCGAGAGGAAGTCCAGGGTCGTGACACCATTCCCAGAGTCCCCCAGATGTCTCAGTCCATTCCAGGGAAACCTGTTTTCCCTGCACTGCCTCGACTTTCAAGCCCAGGGTCGACTTTCACCACGGTGGCACGTGGGACAGCCCTGTGGGAAAGCCTCGTGGGAAAGTCTCGTGGGAAAGCCTCGAGGGAAAGCCACAGATCCCTTGATCCACGCGAAGGGAAGCGTGACACTGCTGCTACAGCTCGGGAGGAAAGCACACGTGCATGCCCCCACTCGAGACGAGGACTGACTCCCCTGGGGAGACTCCAGAAGTACCCCAAGATCCATGTCAGCACTGGAGAGGAATCCTCTGGTTCTGGCACCGACTCCAAACAAGGTCTTAGGCCCAGGCATCGACGGGAGAGGAAACCTGAGAGGCCACCGTGCAACTCGCATGGGGACTGGCATTTCCTCAGGCCAACAGAGCGGTTCCCTGAGGTCCCCGTCATAGGTCGAGAGCACCTGCCGCAACTTGAGAAAATCCAGGTGGTTGTCCCTTCCAGGAGAGATGGGCCCATTTCCGCTGGGGCGTCTCGAGGCTAATCACACCTAAGCTCTGGAATTTCCAAAGGGTCCTTCACACCCTTGCTGCAACTCAAGAAGTTCCACGACATACCCGTCTCCACTCGAGAGGAGGCACGAGAGTCCCGCCCACATCCAGAGGAGCCCCGTTTCCGACTCATAGCTCGAGAGGAGGGATCCTTTCCCAGCGTGATAGCGAAAGAATTCTCGGGAGTCACTCTCCACAGGAAAGGCGAGAGGAACTCCCTGTCATGCCACCATTCCCAGAGTCCCCCAGATGTCTCAGTCAATTCCAGGAAATCCTGTTTTCCCTGCACTGCCTCGACTTTCAAGCTGGGGATCAACTCACACCATGGTGGTACGTGGGACAGCCCTGTGGGAAAGCCTCGTGAGAAAGCCTCGAGGGAAAGCCACAGATCCCTTGATTCACGCGAAGGGAAGCGTGACACTGCTGCTACAGCTCGGGAGGAAAGCGCACGTGCATGCCCCACTCGAGACGAGGACTGACTTCCCTCGGGAGACTCCAGTAGTACCCCAAGATCCATGTCAGCACTGGAGAGGAATCCTCAGGTTCCGGCACCGACTCCGTACAAGGTCTCAGACCCCGGCATCAACGGGAGAGGAATCCCAAGAGGCCATCGAACAACTCGCATGGAGCCTGGCCTTTCCTCAGGACACCGGAGAGGGTTCCTGAGGTCCCCGTCGTAATTCTAGAGCACCTGCCACACTCGAGAAAATCCAGGAAGTTCTCCCCTCCAGGCGAGATGAGGCCCATTTCCGCTGAGGCGTCTCGAGGCTAATAACACCTAACCTCTGGAACTTCCAAAGAGTCTTTCACAGTCATGCTGCAACTCAAGAAGTTCCCCGACATACCCGTCTCCACTCAAGAGGAAGCACGAGTGTCCCGGCCACATCCAGAGGAGCTCCGTTTCCGGCTCGTAGCTCGAGATGAGCGATCCTTTCCCTGATTGGTCGGGAAAGAATTCCCGGCATTCCCATCGCATCTCAAGAGGAGGCGCTCTCCAAAGGAAAGGGAGAGGAACTGCAGGGTCGTGCCACCATTCCGAGAGACTCACCCAGATGTCTCAGTCCATTCCACAGGAACCTGTTTTCCCTGCACTGCCTTGCCTTTCATGCCGAGGATCGACTCACACCACCGGTCACACGTGGGACAGACCTGTTGGAAAGCCTAGTGGGAAAAGACTCGAGGGAAAGCCACAGATCCCTTGGTCCAGCGCAAGGGGAAGCGTGACACTGCTGCTACAGCATGGGAGGAAAGGGCACGCTCATGCCCCCACTCGAGACGAGGCCTGACTCCCCTTGTGGAGACTCGAGAAGTACCACAAAATCCATGTCAGCACTGGAGAGGAATCCTCAGCTTCCGGCCCCGACTCCACACAAGGTCTTAGGCCCCGGCATCGACGGGAGAGGAATCACGAGAGGCCCCCTAGCAACACGCATGATGACTGGCGTTTCCTGCGGCCGCCAGAGCGGGTCCCTGAAGTCCCCGTCGTAACTCGAGAGCACCTGCTGAAACTCGGGAATATCCAGGAGCCTCTCCATTCCAGGCGACATGAGGCCCATTTCCGCTGAGGCATCTCGAGACTAACCACACCTAACCTCTGGAACTTCCAAAGGGTCCTTCACACCCTTGCTGCAACTCAAGAAGTTCCCCGACATACCCGTTCCTCTTCACATTCAGCCATAATGGTGGTGTCATCTGCATATCTAAGTTTATTGATATTTCTAACCGGCAATCTTGATTCCAGCTCATGTATCTTCCATCCCAGCATTTTTCATGATGTACTCTGCATAGAAGTTAAATAAACAGGGTGACAATATACAGCCTTTGCATACTCCTTTCCTTTTTGGAACCCAGTCTGTTGTTCCATGTCCTACTCTAACTGTTGCTTCCTGACCTTCATCCAGATTTCTCAAGAGGCAGGTTAGGTGGTCTGGTATTCCCATCTCTTTCAGAATTGTGGCTAAAACAACAGTAATAAGGACCTTTCCGATGTCAGGCCAAGGAATTGTGTTTCCAGTCATTGAGCCACACCTGATCACTGAGCACAAATTCATGAATCTGTTCCTCAAGGGGGAATGATATTCTTTTTTATACAAACTTAGTTACCTGATTTATTACCTTACCTAATTGTTCCATCTGCTGTGAAATCCCACCCCTTACTTGTGGCAAATCTGCTAACACCTGCCTCACTGTGGGAGGGGGTCTCCCATAGAAAATTTCATAAGGACAACAACTATGGGAACGTGCAGTTACCCGTAATATGAGTAAGTCTGCCGGAAGCAAGCCCATCCATGTACAGTCAGTCTCTATGATCCATTTTGAAAGTGTCTCTTCAAGAGTTTGGTTGTTTCTTTCCACCATTCCAGAACACTGGGGCCTATATGCTGTATGTAATTTCCACTGATATTTAGAGCTTCACATACCTGTTAATTAACGCGGCTGCAAAGACAGGGCCATTGTCGGATTCTATACTGGTTGGAAACCCAAGTCTGGGAATTATTTCTCAAATCAGCGAGCTACTTCGTTTTCTTTTTCAGATCAGGTAGGGAAGGCCTCTGCCCAACCGGAGAAGGTACCTACTATTCTAGTAAGTTATGATAACATAACAGTCTGCCTTTGCTTCCCGAAGGACACTCGCTTTCCCTGTATCCTGA
>NW_017217953.1:0-12201 GCF_001704415.2 Capra hircus | reverse complement strand
ATGGGGACTGGCTTTTCCTGAGGGCACCGAAGGGCGGGTCCTGAGGTCCGCCGTCGTAAGTCGAGAGCAAACCTGCCGCATCGCGAGTTGCCGGATTCCTCTCCCGTCGATGCCGGCCTAAGACCTTGTGTGGAGTCGGTGGCTGGAACCTGAGGATTCCTCTCCATGTGGTGACATGGATCTTGGGGTACTTCTGGAGTCTCCCCAGGGGAGTCAGTCCTCGTCTGAGTGGGACATGCACGTGCGCTTTCTTCCCGAGCTGTAGCAGCAGTGTCACGCTTCCTTCGCGTGGATCAAGGATCTGTGGCTTTCCCCCGGCTTTCCCACGAGGCTTTCCCAACTGTCCCCGTGCCACCGTGGTGTGAGTCGATCCTCGTCCTTGAAAGTCGAGGCAGTGCAGGGAAAACAGGTTTCCCTGGAATGGACTGAGACATCTGGGGGACTCTGGGAATGGTGCACGACCTGGAGTTCCTCTCGCCTTTCCTGTGGAGCGCCTCCTCTTGAGATGCGACGGGAACGCCGGGAATTCTTTCCCGACCACGCAGGAAAGCGTCCCTCCTCTCGAGGTAGGAGGTGGAAACGGGGCTCCTCTGGATGTTGGTGGGACTCTCGTGCTTCCTTTTGAGTGGAGACGGGTATGAAAGGGAACTTCTTGAGTTGCAGCAATGGTGTGAAGGACCCTTTGGAAGTTCCAGAGGTTAGGTGTGATTAGCCTCGAGACGCCTCAGCGGAAATGGGCCTCATCTCGCCTGGAGGGGAGAGCCTCCTGGATTTTCTCGAGTTGCGGTAGGTGCTCTCGACTTACGACGGGGACCTCTGGGACCCGATCTGGTGGCCTCAGGAAAGGCCATTCCCCATGCGTGTTGCTCGGGGCCTCTCGGGATTCCTCTCCCATCGATGCCGGGCCTAAGATCTTGTGTGGAGTCGGTGGCAAAACCTGAGCATTTCTCTCCAGTGCTGACATGGATCTTGGGGTACTTCTGGAGTCTCCCCAGGGGAGTCAGTCCTCGTCTCGAGTGGGGGACATGCACATGCGCTTTCCTCCCGAGCTGTAGCAGCGGTGTCACGCTTCCCTTCCCGTGGATCAAGGGATCTGTGGCTTTCCCTCGAGGCTTTCCCACGAGGCTTTCCCACGAGGCCTTACCACAGGGCTGTCCCATGCGCCACCGTGGTGTGAGTCGATCCTCGGCTTGAAATTCGAGGCAGTGCAGGGAAAACAGTTTTCCCTGAAATGGACTGAGACATCTGGGGGACTCTGGGAATGGTGGCACGACCCTGGAGTTCCTCTCCCCTTTCCGGTGGAGAGCGCCTCCTCTTGAGATGCGACGGGAATCGGGGTAATTCTTTCCCCAACACGAAGGGAAATGAACCCTCCTCTCGAGCTAGGAGGCGGAAACGGGGCTCCTCTGGATGTGGGCGGGACTCTCGTGCTTCCTCTCGAGAGGAGACAGTTATGTCGGGCAACTTCTTGAGTTGCCAGCAAGGGTGTGAAGGACCCTTTGGAAGTTCCAGAGGTTAGGTGTGATTAGCCTCGAGACGCCTCAGCGGAAATGGGCCTCATCTCGCCTGGAGGGGAGAACCTCCTGGATTTTCTCGAGTTGTGGCAGGTGCTCTCAACTTACGACGGGGACCTCAGGGACCCGCTCTGGTGGCCTCAGGAAAGGCCAGTCCCCATGCGAGTTGCTCGGGGGCCTCTCGGAATTCCTCTCCCGTCAATGCCCGGGCCTAAGATCTTATGTGGAGTCGGTGCTGGAACCTGAGGATTCCACTCCAGTGCTGACATGGAACTTGGGGTACTTCTGGAGTCTCCCCGGGGGAGTCAGTCCTCGTCTCGTGTGGGGGCATGCACGTGCGATTTCCTCCCGAGCTGTAGCACCAGTGTCACGCTTCCCTTCGCGTTGATTAAGGTATCTGTGGCTTTCCCTCGAGGCTTTTCCCACGAGGCTTTCCCACGAGGCTTTCCCGCAGGGCTGTCCTACGTGCCACCGTGGTGTGAGTCGATCCTCGGCTTGAAAGTGGAGGCAGTGCAGGGAAAACAGTTTTCCCTGGAAAGGATTGAGATATCTGGGGGACTCTGGAATGGTGGCACGACCCCTGGAGTTCCTCTTGCGGTTCCTGTGGAGAGCGCCTCCTCTTGAGATGGGACGGGAAAGCCGGGAATTCTTTCACAACTTCGCGGGGAAGGATCCCTCCTCTCGAGCTAGGAGGCGGAAACGGGGCTCTTCTGGATGTGGGTTGGACTCTCGTGCTTCCTCTGGAGTGGAGACGGGTATCTCAGAGAACTTCTTGAGTTGCAGCAAAGGTGTGAAGGACCCTTTGGAAGTTCCAGAGGTTATGTGTGATTAACCTTGAGACGCCACAGCGGAAATGGGCCTCATCTCGCCTGGAGGGGAGAACCTCTTTGATTTTCTCGGAGTTACCCCAGGTGCTCTCGACTTACGACGGGGACCTCAGGGACCCGCTCTGGTGGCCTCAGGAAAGGCCAGTCCCCATGCGAGTTTGCTCAGGGGCCTCTCGGGATTCCTCTCCCGTCGATGCCGGGGCCTGAGGCCTTGTGAGGAGTCGGTGCCAGAACCTGAGGATTCCTCTCCAGTGCTTAAATGGATCTTGAGGTACTTCTGGAGTATCCCCAGGGGAGTCAGTCCTCTGTCTCGAGTGGGGGCATGCACGTGCGCTTTCCTCCCGAGCTGTAGCAGCAGTGTCACGCTTTCCTTCGCGTGGATCATGGGATCTGTTGGCGTTCCATCGAGGCTTTCCTCGAGGGTTTCCCACAAGGCTGTCCCTCGTTGCTTCGTGGTGTGAGTTGATCCTCGGCTTGAAAGTCGAGGGCAGTGCAGGGAAAACAGGTTTCCCTGGAATGGACTGAGACATTTGCGGGACTCTGGGAATGGTGGCATGACCCTGGAGTTCCTTTCGGCTTTCCTGTGGAGAGCGCCTCCTCTTGAGATGAGTTGGGAACGCCGGGAATTCTTTCCCGACCACGCAGGGAAAGGATCCCTCCTCTCGAGTTAGGAGTCCGAAACGGGTCTCCTCTGGATGTGGGCGGGACTCTCGTGCTTCCTCTCGAGTGGAGACGGGTATGTCGGGGAACTTCTTGAGTTGCAGCAAGGGTGTGAAGGACCCTTTGGAAGTTCCAGAGGATAGGTGTGATTAGCCTGGAGAGGCCTCAGGAAAATGGGCCTCATCTGACCTGGAGGGGAGAACCTCCTGGATTTTCTCGAGTTGCGGCAGGTGCTGTCGACTTACGTCGGGGACTTCAGGGACCAGATCTGGTGGCCTCAGGAAAGGCCAGTCCCCTTGCGAATTGCTCGGGGGCCTCTTGGGTTTCCTCTCCCGTCGATTCCGGGGCCTAAGACCTTGTGTGGGGTCGGTGCCGGAACGTGAGGATTCCTCTCCAGTGCGGACATGGATCTTGGGGTTCTTCTGGAGTCTCCCCAGGTTAGTCAGTCCTAGTCTCGAGTGGGGGCATGCACGTTCAATTTCCTCCCGATCTGTGGAAGCAGTGTCACACTTCCCTTAGCATGTATCAAGGGATCTGCAGCTTTCCCTCGAGGCTTTCCAATGAGGCTTTCCCACAAGGATTTTCCTCAGGGCTGTCCCACGTGCCGCCGTGGTGTGAGTCGATCCTCGGCTTAAAAGTCGAGGCAGTGCAGGGAAAACAGGTTTCCCTGGAATTGACAGAGACATCTGGGGGACTCTGGGAATGGTGGAACGACCCTGGAGTTTCTCTAGCCTTTCCTGTGGAGAGGGCCTCCTCTTGAGATGCGACGGGAACGCCGGGAATGCTTTCCAGACCACGCAGGGAAACGATCCCTCCTCTCGAGCTATGAGGTGGAAACAGTGCTCCTCTGAAAGTGGGCGGGAAGATCTTGATACTCTCGAGTGGAGACGGGTATGTCAGAGAACTCCTTGAGTTGCAGCAAGGGTGTGAAGGACCCTTTGCAAGTTCCAGAGGTTAGGTGTGATTAGCCTTGAGACGCCTCAGCGGAAATGGGGCTCATCTCGCCTTTAAGGATGCCAAGATCCATGTCAGCACTGGAGAGGAATCCTCAGGTTCCGGCACCGAATCCACACAAGGTCTTAGGCCACGGCATCGACGGGAGAGGAATCCCGAGAGGCCCCCGAGCAACTCGCATGGGAAATGGCCTTTCTTGAGGCCACCAGAGCGGGTCCCTCAGTTCCCCGTCTTAAGTCGATATCACCTGTCCCAACTCGAAAAAATCCAGGAGGTTCTCCCCTCCAGGCGAGATGAGGCCCATTTCCGCTGAGGCGTCTCGAGGCTAATCACACCTAAACCTCTGGAACTTCCAAAGGGTTCTTCACACCCTTGCTGCAACTCAAGAAGTTCCCCGACATACCTGTCTCCGCTCGAGAGGAAGCACGAGAGTCCCGCCCACATCCAGAGGAGCCCCGTTACCGCCTCACAGCTAGAGAGGAGGTATCCTTTCCCTGCGTGTTCGGGAAAGAATTCCCGGTCTTCCCGTCACAACTCAAGAGGAGGCGCTCTCAACAGGAAAGGTGAGAGGAACTCCAGGGTCGTGCCACCATTCCCAGAGTACCCCAGATATCTCAGTCCATTTCAGGGAAACCTGTTTTCCCTGCACTGCCTCGACTTTCAAGCCGAGGATCGACTCACAGCACGGTGGCACGTGGGACAGCCCTGTGGGAAAGCCTCGTGAGAAAGCCTCATGGGAAAGCCTCGAGGGAAAACCACTGATCCCTTGATCCACTCGACGGGAAGAATGACACTGCTGCTACAGCTCGGAAGGAAAGCGCTCTTCAATGCCCCCACTCGAATGAGGACTGACTCCCCTGGGGAGACTCCCGAAGTACCCCAAGATCCATGTCAGCACTGGAGAGGAATCCTCAGGTTCCGGCACCAACTCCACACATCGTCTTAGGCCCCGGCATCGACGGGACAGGAATCCCGAGAGGCCCCCGAGCAACTCGCATGGGGACTGGGCTTTCCTGAGGCCACCAGAGCGGGTCCCTGAGGTCCCCGTCGTAAGTCGAGAGCACCTGCCGCAACTCGAGAAAATCCAGGAGGTTCTCCCCTCCAGGCGAAATGAGGCTCATTTGCGCTGAGGCCTCTGGAGGCTAATCACACCTAACCTCTGGAACTTCCAAAGGGTCCTTCACACCCTTGCTCCAACTCAAGAAGTTCCGCGACATACCCGTCTCCACTCGATAGGAAGCGCGTGAGTCCCGCCCACATCCAGAGGAGCCCCGTTTCCGCCTCCTAGCTCGAGAGGAGGGATCCTTTCCCTGCGTCGTGGGGAAAGAATTCCCCGCGTTGCCGTCGCATCTCAAGAGGAGGCGCTCTCCACAGGAAAGGCGAGAGGAACTCCAGGGTCGTGCCACCATTCCCAGAGTCCCCCAGATTTCTCAGTCCATTCCAGGGAAACCTGTTTTCCCTGCACTGCCTCTACTTTCAAGCCGAGGATCGACTCCCACCACGGTGCCAGTGGGACAGCCCTGTGGGAAAACATTCTGGGAAAGCCTCCAGGGAAAGCCTCAAGGGAAAGCCACAGATCCCTTGATCCACGAGAAGGGAAGCATGACACTGCTGCTACAGCTCGGGAGGAAAGCGCAGGTGCATGCCCCCACTCGAGACGAGGACTGACTCCCCTGGGGAGACTCCAGAAGTACCCCAAGATCCATATCAGCACTGGAGAGGAAACCTCAGGTTCTGGCACCGACTCCACACAAGTTCTTAGGCCCCGGCATCGATGGGAGAGGAATCCCGAGAGGCCCCCGAGCAACTCGCATGGGGACTGGCCTTTCCTGAGGCCACCAGAGCGGGTCCCTGAGATCCCCGACGTAAGACGAGAGCACCTGTCGCAACTCGAGAAAATCCAAGAGGTTCTCCCCTCCAGGCGAGATGAGGCCCATTTCCGCTGAGGCGTCTTGAGGCTAATCACATCTAACATCTGGAACTTACAAAGGGTCCCTCACACCCTTGCTGCAACTCAAGAAGTTCCCCGACATACCCGTCTCCATTCGAGAGGAAGCACGAGAGTCCCGCCCACAAACTGAGGAGCCCCATTTCCGTCTCCAGGCTCGAGAGGAGGAATCCTTTTCCTGCGTGGGGGGAAAGAATTCCCCGCGTTCCCGTTGCATCTCAAGAAGAGGCGCTCTCCACAGGAAAGGCGAGAGGAACTCCAGGGTCGTGCCACCATTCCCAGAGACCCCAGATTTCTCAGTCCATTTCAGGGAAACCGGTTTTCCCTGCACTGCCTCGACTTTCAAGCCGAGGATCGACTCACACCACGGTGGCACGTGGGACAGCCCTGTGGGAAAGCCTCGTGGGAAAGCCTCGTGGGAAAGTCTCGAGTGAAAGCCACAGATCCCTTGATCCACGCGAAGGTAAGTTCGACACTGCTGCTACAGCTCGGGAGGAAAGCGAACGTGCAGGCCCCCACTCGAGATGAGGACTGACTCCCTTGGGGAGACTCCAGAAGTACCCCAAGATCCATGTCAGCACTAGAAAGGAATGCTCAGGTTCCGGCAGCGACTCCACACAAGATCTTAGGCCCCGGCATCGACGGGAGAGGAATCCCGAGAGGCCCCCGAGCAACTCGAATGGGGACTGGCCTTTCCTGAGGCCACCAGAGCGGGTCCCTGAGATCCCCGACGTAAGACGAGAGCACCTGTCGCAACTCGAGAAAATCCAAGAGGTTCTCCCCTCCAGGCGAGATGAGGCCCATTTCCGCTGAGGCGTCTTGAGGCTAATCACATCTAACATCTGGAACTTACAAAGGGTCCCTCACACCCTTGCTGCAACTCAAGAAGTTCCCCGACATACCCGTCTCCATTCGAGAGGAAGCACGAGAGTCCCGCCCACAAACTGAGGAGCCCCATTTCCGTCTCCAGGCTCGAGAGGAGAAATCCTTTTCCTGCGTGGGGGGAAAGAATTCCCCGCGTTCCCGTTGCATCTCAAGAAGAGGCGCTCTCCACAGGAAAGGCGAGAGGAACTCCAGGGTCGTGCCACCATTCCCAGAGACCCCAGATTTCTCAGTCCATTTCAGGGAAACCGGTTTTCCCTGCACTGCCTCGACTTTCAAGCCGAGGATCGACTCACACCACGGTGGCACGTGGGACAGCCCTGTGGGAAAGCCTCGTGGGAAAGCCTCGTGGGAAAGCCTCGAGTGAAAGCCACAGATCCCTTGATCCACGCGAAGGTAAGTTCGACACTGCTGCTACAGCTCGGGAGGAAAGCGAACGTGCAGGCCCCCACTCGAGATGAGGACTGACTCCCTTGGGGAGACTCCAGAAGTACCCCAAGATCCATGTCAGCACTAGAAAGGAATGCTCAGGTTCCGGCAGCGACTCCACACAAGATCTTAGGCCCCGGCATCGGACGGGAGAGGAATCCCGAGAGGCCCCCGAGCAACTCGAATGGGGACTGGCCTTTCCTGAGGCCACCAGAGCAGGTCCCTTAGGTCCCCGTCGTAAGTCGAGAGTGCCTGCCACAACTAGAGAAACTCCAGGACGTTCTCCCCTCCAGGCGAGATGAGGCCCATTTCCGCTGAGGCGACTTGAGGCTAATCACATCTAACATCTGGAACTTCCAAAGGGTCTTTCACACCCTTGCTGCAACTCAAGAAGTTCCCCGACATACCCGTTTCCATTCGAGAGGAAACACGCGAGTCCCGCCCACATCCAGAGGAGCCCCGTTTCCGCCTCCTGGTTCGAGAGGAGGGATCCTTCCCCTGCGTGATCGGGAATAAACTCCCGGCTTTCCCGTCGCATCTCAAGAGGAGGCGCTCTCCACAGGAAAGGAGAGAGGAACTCCAGGGTCGTGCCACCATTCCCAGAGTCCCCCAGATGCCTCAGTCCATTCCAGGGAAACCTGTTTTCCCTGCACTGTCTCGACTTTCAAGCCGAGGATCGACTCACACCACGGTGGCTCGTGGGACAGCCCTGTATGAAAGCCTCGTGGAAAAGCCTCCTGGGAAAGCCTCGAGGAAAAGCCACAAATCCCTTGATCCACGCGAAGGGAAGTGTGACACTGCTGCTACAGCTCGGGAGGAAATCGCACGTGCATGCCCCCACTCGAGACGAGGACTGTCTACCTGGGGAGACTCCAGAAGTACCTCAAGATCCATGTCAGCACTGGAGAGGAATCCTCAGGATCTGGCACCGACTCCACACAAGGTCTAAGTCCCCGGCATCGACGGGAGAGGAATCCCGAGAGGCCCCCGGAGCAACTGCATGGGGACTGACCTTTCCTGAGGCAACCAGGGCGGGTCCCTGAGGTCCCCATCGTAAGTGGAGAGCACCTGCCGCAACTCGAGAAAATCCAGGAGGTTCTCCCCTCCAGGAGAGATGAGGCCCATTTCCGCTGAGGCGTCTCGAGGCTAATCACATCTGACAACTGGAACTTCCAAAGGGTCCTTCACACCCTTGCTGCAACTCAAGAAGTTCCCCGACAAACCAGTCTCCACTCGAGAGGAAGCACGAGAGTCCCACCCACATCCAGAGGAGCCCCGTTTCCGCCTCCAAGATCGAGAGGAGGGATCCTTTCCCTGCGTGGTGGGGAAAGAATTCCCGGCGTTTCCGTCGCATCTCAAGAGGAGGCGTTCTCCACAGGAAAGGCGAGAGGAACTCCAGGGTCCTGCCACCATTCCCAGAGTTCCCGAGATGTCTCAGTCCATTCTTGGGAAACCTGTTTTCCCTTCACTGCCTCCAATTTCAAGCCGAGGATCGACTCACACCACGGTGGCACGTGGGACAGCCCTGTGGGAAAGCCTCGTGGGAAAGCCTCGAGGAAAAGCCACAGAACCATTGATTGACGCGAAGGGAAGCGCAACACTGCTGCTACAAATAGGGATGAAAGCGCACGTGAATCCCCCCACTCGAGACGAGGACTGATTCCGCTGGGGAGACTCCAGAAGTACCCCAAGATCCATGTCAGCACTGGAAAGGAATCCTCAGGTTCCGGGCACCGACTCCACGCAAGGTCTTAGGCCCCTGGCATCGACGGGATTGGAATCCCGTGAGGCCCCCGAGCAACTCGCATGGGGACTGGCCTTTCCTGTGGCCACCAGAGAGGGTCCCTGAGGTCCTCGTGGTAAGTCGAGAGCACCTGCCGCAACTCGAGAAAATCAAGGAGGTTCTCTCCTCCAGGCGAGATGACGCCCATTTCCGCTGAGCCGTCTCGAGGCTAATCACACCTAACCTCGGGAACTTCCAAAGGGTCCTTCAACCCTTGCTGCAACTCAAGAAGTTCCCCGACATACCCGTCTCCACTCGAGAGGAAGCTCGAGAGTTCCGCCCACATCCAGAGGAGCCCCGTTTCCCCCTCCTAGCTCGAAAGGAGGGATCCTTTCCCTGCGTGGTCGGGAAAGAATTCCCCGCGTTCCCGTCGCTTCTCAAGAGGAGGCGCTCTCCACAGGAAAGGCGAGAGGAACTCCAGGGTCGTGCCACCATTCCCAGAGTCCCCCAGATGTCTCAGTCCATTCCAGGGAAACCTGTTTTCCCTGCACTGCATCGACTTTCAAGCCGAGGATCGACTCACACCACGGTGGCACGTGGGACAGCCCTGTGGGAAAACTTCGTGTGAAAGCCTCCTGTGAAAGCCTCAAGGGAAAGCCACAGATCCCTTGATCCACGCGAAGGGAAGCGTGATACTGCTGCTACAGCTTGGGAGGAAATCGCACGTGCATGCCCCATCTCGAGACGAGGACTGGCTCCCCTGGGGAGACTCCAGAAGTACCCCAAGATCCATGTCAGCACTGGAGAGGAATCCTCAGGTTCCGGCAACAACTCCACACTAGGTCTTAGGCACCAGCATCGACGGGAGAGTAATCCCAGAAGACCCCAAGCAACTCGCATGGGGACTGGCCTTTCCTGATGCCAGCATGGCGGGTCCCTGAGGTCCCCGTCGTAAGTCGAGAGCACCAGCCGCAACTCGAGAAAATCCAGGAGGTTCTCCCCTACAGGAGAGATGAGGCCCATTTCCGCTGAGGCGTCTCGAGGCTAATCACATCTGACATCTGGAACTTCCAAAGCGTCCTTCACACCCTTGCTGCAACTCAAGAAGTTCCCCGACATACCCGTCTCCACTCGAGAGGAAGCACGAGAGTCCCGCCCACATCCAGAGGAGCCCCGTTTCCGCCTCCTAGCTCGAGAGGAGGGATCCTTTCCCTGCGTGGTCGGGAAAGAATTCCCCCGTGTTCCCGTCGCAACTCAAGAGGAGGTGCTCTCCACAGGAAAGGCGAGAGGAACTCCAGGGTCGTGCCACCATTCCCAGAGTCCCCTAGATGTCTCAGTCCATTGTTTTCCCTGCACTGCCTCGACTTTCAAGCCGAGGTTCGACTCACACCACGGTGCCACGTGGGACAGCCCTGTGGGAAAGCCTCATGGGAAAGCCTCGTGGGAAAGACTCGAGGGAAAGCCACAGATCCCTTGATATACGCGAAGGGAAGCGTGACACTGCTGCTACAGCTCGGGAGGAAAGCGCAAATGTATGCCCCCACTCGAGACGAAGACTGACTCCCCTGGAGAGACTCCAGAAGTACCCCAAGATCCATGTCAGCACTGGAGAGGAATCCTCAGGTTCCGGCACCGACTCCACACAAGATCTTTGGCCCCGGCATCGAGGGGAGAGGAATCCCGAGAGGCCCCAGAGCAACTCGCATGGGGACTGGCCTTTCCTGAGGCCACCAGAGCGTGTCCCTGAGGTCCCCGTCGTAAGTCGAGAGCACCTGCCGCAACTCGAGAAAATCCAGGAGGTTCTCACCTCCAGGCGAGATGAGGCCCATTTCCGCTGAGGCGTCTCGAGACTAATCACACCTAACCTCTGGAACTTCCAAAGGGTCCTTCACACCCTTGCTGCAACTCAGTAAGATCCCCGACATACCCGTCTCCACTCGAGAGGAAGAACGAGAGTCCCGCCCACATCCAGAGGAGCCACGTTTCCGCCTCCTAGCTCGAGAGGAGGGATCCTTTCCCTGCGTGGTCGTGAAAGAATTCCCGGCGTCCCGTCGCATCTCAAGAGGAGGTGCCTCTCCACAGGAAAGGCGAGAGGAACTCCAGGGTCGTGCAACCATTCCCAGAGTCCCCCAGATGTCTCAGTCCATTCCAGGGAAACCTGTTTTCCCCTGCCCTGCCTCGACTTTCAAGCCGAGGATCGACTCACACCACGGTGGCACATGGGACAGCCCTGTGGATAAGACTCGTGTGAAAGCCCTGTGGGAAAGCCTAGTGTGAAAGTCACAGAGGAACTCGAGGGTCGTGCCACCATTCCAGAGTCCGCCAGAAAATTCCTTGTCGGGAATTTTATTGGCCTTCCGCGTAAACCTAGCTATTCAGCCTTTTTCCTCCAGTTAATCTTCTTACTACCCTATAATTTCTTAATCTAATCTTACATTAATAAAAACACAAGACTTTCCACGTCAACGCCGTCCATCCGTCGAATTCCCTGGATGCAGCGTGGCTGGACACCGGCACACTGAGATATCTGGGGGACTCTTGGAATGATGGCACGACACTGGAGTTTCTCTCGCCTTTCCTGTGGAGAGCGCCTCCTCATGAGATGCGACGGGAACACCGGGAATTCTTTCCGGAACATACAGGGAAAGGATACCTGACCGCGAGGTACGAGGCTGAAACGGGGCTCTCTGGATGTGGTCGGGACTCTTGTTCTTCCTCTCGAGTGGAGAGGGGTATGTCGGGGATCTTCTTGAGTTGCAGCAAGGGTGTGAAGGACCCTTTGGAAGTTCCAGAGGTTAGGTGTGATTAGACTCGAGACGCCTCAGCGGAAATGGGCCTCATTTCGACTGCAGGGGAGAACCTCCTGGGTTTTCTCGAGTGTCAGCAGGTGCTCTCCAGTTACGACCGGGACTTATGTAACCCGCTCTGGTCCGCTCAGGTAATGCCAGTCGACTTGGAGTTGCTAAGGGGCCTCTCGGATTCCTCTCCGGTCGATGACGGGGCCTAAGACCTTGTTTGGAATCGGTGCCCGAACCTGAGGTTTCCTCTCCAGTGCTGACATGGATCTTGGGTACTACTGGAGTCTCCACAGGGTAGTCATCTTCATCTCCAATGGGGGCATGCACGTGCGCTTTTCTCCCGAGCATTAGGAGCACAGTCAATTTTCCGTTGGGTTGATCAAGGGGTTTCTTGTTTTCCCTCGAGGCTTTCGCCACGGGCTTCCCACAGCTTTCCCACAGGGCTGTCCCACGTGGCCACCGACGG
>NW_017217952.1:0-12203 GCF_001704415.2 Capra hircus | reverse complement strand
TCCCGAGAGGCCCCCGTGCAACTTCCATGGTGACTGGCCTTCCCTTAGGCCAACAGAGCGGGTCCTGAAGTCCCCGTTGTAAGTCGAGAGCACCTGCCGTACCTCGAGAAAATCCTGGAGGTTCTCCCCTCCGGGCGAGATGAGGCCTATTTCCGCTAATGCGTCACGAGGCTAATCACCTAACCTCTGGAACTCCAAAGGGTCCTAAACACTTTTGCTGCAACTTAAGAAGTTCCCCGACATACCCGCCTCCACTCGAGAGGAAGCACGAGAGTCCGCCCACATCCAGAGGAGCCCCGTTTCCATCTCATAGCTCGAGAGGAGGTATACTTTCCCTGCGTGTTCGGGAAAGAATTCCCGGCGTTCCCGTCGCATCTCAAGAGGAGGCGCTCCCACAGGAAAGGCGAGAGGAACTCCAGGGTCGTGCCACCATTCCCACAGTCCCCCAGATGTCTCAGTCTATTCCAGGGAAACCTGTTTTCCCTGCACTGCCTCGACTTTCAAGCCGAGGATCGACTCACACCACGGTGGCACGTGGGACGCCCTGTGGGAAAGCCTCGTGGGAAAGCCTCATGGGAAAGCCTCGAGCGAAAGTCACAGATCCCTTGATCCACGCGAAGGGTAGCATGACACTGCTGCTACAGCTCGGGAGGAAATCGCCCGTGACGCCACCACTCGAGTCGAGGACTGACTTCCCTGGGGAGACTCTAGAAGTACCCCAAGATCCATGTCGGCACTGGAGAGGAATACTCAGTTCGGGCACTGACTCCACACAAGGTCTTAGGACCCAGCATCGACGGGAGTGGAATCCCGAGAGGCCCGCGAGCAACTCGCATGGGGACTGGCCTTTCCTGAGGCCACCAGAGCGGGACTCTGAGGTCCCCGTCGTAAGTCGAGAGCACCTGCCGCAACTCGAGAAAATCCAGGAGGTTCTCCCCTCCAGGCGAGATGAGGCGCATTTGTGCTGAGGCGTCTCAGGGTAATCAGACCTAACCTCTGCAACTTCCAAAGGGTCCTTCACACCCTTGCTGCAACTCAAGAAGTTGCCCGACATACCCGTCTCCACTCGAGAGGAAGCACGAGAGTCCCGCCCACATCCAGAGGAGCCCCGTTTCCGCCTCCTAGCTCGAGAGGAGAGATCCTTTCCCTGCGGGGTCGGGAAAGAATTCCCGGCGTTCCCGTCGCATCTCAAGAGGAGGCACTCTCCACAGGAAAGGCAAGAGGAAATCCAGGGTCGTGCCACCATTCCCAGAGTCCCCCAGATGTCTCAGTCCATTCCAGGGAAACCTGTTTTCCCTGCACTGCCTCGACTTTCAAGCCGAGGATCGACTCACACCAAGGTGGCACGTGGGACTGCCCTGTGGGAAAGCCTCGTGGGAAAGCCTCGAGGGAAAGCCACAGATCCCTTGATCCACGCGAAGGGAAGCGCGACACTGCTGCTACAGCTCGGGAGGAAAGCGCACTTGCATGCCCCCACTCGAGACGAGGACTGACTCCCCTGGGGAGACTCCAGAAGTACCCCAAGATCCATGTCAGCACTGGAGAGGAATCCTCAGGTTCCGGCACCGACTCCACACAAGGTCTTAGGCCCGGCATCGACGGGAGAGGAATCCCGAGAGGCCCCCGAGCAACTCGCATGGGGACTGGCCTTTCCTGAGGCCACCAGAGCGGGTCCCTGAGGTCCCCGTCGTAAGTCGAGAGCACCTGCCGTACCTCGAGAAAATCCAGGAGGTTCTCCCCTCCAGGCGAGATGAGGCCCATTTCCGCTGAGGCGTCGAGGCTAATCACATCTAACTCTGGAACTTCCAAAGGGTCCTTCACACCCTTGCTGCAACTCAAGAAGTTCCCGACATACCCGTCTCCACTCGAGAGGAAGCACGAGAGTCCCGCCCACATCCAGAGGAGCCCCGTTTGCGCCTCCTAGCTCGAGAGGAGGGATCCTTTCCCTGCGTGGTCGGGAAAGAATTCCCGGCGTTCCCGTCGCATCTCAAGAGGAGGCACTCTCCACAGGAAAGGCGAGAGGAAATCCAGGGTCGTGCCACCATTCCCAGAGTCCCCCAGATGTCTCAGTCCATTCCAGGGAAACCTGTTTTCCCTGCACTGCCTCGACTTTCAAGCCGAGGATCGACTCACACCACGGTGGCACGTGGGACAGCCCTGTGGGAAAGCCTCGTGGGAAAGTGGGAAAGCCTCGAGCGAAAGCCACAGATCCCTTGATCCACGCGAAGGGAAGCGTGACACTGCTGCTACAGCTCGGGAGGAAAGCGCACGTGCATGCCCCCACTCGAGACGAGGACTGACTCCCCTGGGAAGACTCCAGAAGTACCCCAAGATCCATGTCAGCACTGGAGAGGAATCCTCAGGTTCCGGCACCGACTCCACACCAAGATCTTAGGCCCGGCATCGAGGGAGAGGAATCCCGAGAGGCCCCTGAGCACTCGCATGGGGACTGGCCTTTCCTGAGGCACCAGAGCGGTATCCCTGAGGTCCCCGTCGTAAGTCGAGAGCACCTGCCGCAACTCGAGAAAATCCAGGGAGGTTCTCCCTCCAGGCGAGATGAGGCCCATTT
This sequence comes from Capra hircus, assembly GCF_001704415.2. NCBI lineage: Eukaryota > Metazoa > Chordata > Mammalia > Artiodactyla > Bovidae > Capra > Capra hircus. The sequence continues at coordinate 9,634 of NW_017217952.1, read as the reverse complement.
CCGCTGAGGCGTCTCGAGGCTAATCACACCTAACCTCTGGAACTTCCAAAGGGTCCTTCACACCCTTGCTGCAAACTCAAGAAGTTCCCCGAATACCCGTCTCCACTCGAGAGGAAGCACGAGAGTTCCGCGCCACATCCAGAGGAGCCCCGTTTCCGCCTCCTAGCTCGAGAGGAGGGATCCTTTCTGCCTGCGTGGTCGGGAAAGAATTCCGGCGTTCCGTCGCATCTCAAGAGGAGGCGCTCTCCCAGGAAATGGGAGAGAACTCCAGGGTCGTGCACAATTTCCCAGAGTCCGCCAGATGTCTCAGTCCATTCCAGGGAAACCTGTTTTCCCTGCACTGCCTCGACTTTCAAGCCGAGGAATCGACTCACACCACGGTGGCACGTGGACAGCCGTGGGGAAATGTCCTCGTGGGAAAAGCCTCGTGGGAAAGCCTCGAGGGAAAGCCACAGATCCCTTGATCCACGCGAAGGGAAGCGCGAACACTGCTGCTACAGCTCGGGAGGGAAAGCGCACGTGCATGCCCCCTACCTCGAGACGAGGACTGACTCCCTGGGGAGACTCCAGAAGTACCCCAAGATCCATGTCAGCACTGGAGAGGAATCGCTCAGGTTCCGGCACCGACTCCACACAAGGATCTTAGGCGCCCAGCATCGAACGGGAGAGGAATCCCGAGAGGCCACCCGAGCAACTCGCATGGGGACTGGCCTTTCCTGAGGCCACCAGAGCGGGTCCCTGAGGTCCCCGTCGTAAGTCGAGAGCACCTGCCGCAACTCGAGAAAATCCAGGAGGTTCTCCCTCCAGGGCGAGATGAGGCCCATTTCCGCTGAGGCGTCTCGAGGCTAATCACACCTAACCTCTGGAACTTCCAAAGGGTCCTTCACACCCTTGCTGCAACTCAAGAAGTTCCCCCGACATACCCGTCTCCACTCGAGAGGAAGCACGAGAGTCCGCCCACATCCAGAGGAGCCCCGTTTCCGCCTCCTAGCTCGAGAGGAGGGATCCTTTCCTGCGTGGTCGGGAAAGAATTCCCGGCCGTTCCGTCGCATCTCAAGAGGAGGCACTCTCCACAGGAAAGGCGAGAGGAACTCCAGGGTCGTGCCACCATTCCAGAGTCCCCCAGATGTCTCAGTCCATTCCAGGGAAACCTGTTTTCCCTGCACTGCCTCGACTTTCAAGCCGAGGGATCGACTCACACCACGGTGGCACGTGGGACAGGCCCTGTGGGAAAGCCTCGTGGGAAAGCCTCGATGGGAAAGCCTCGAGGGAAAGACACAGATCCCTTGATCCACGCGAAGGGAAAGCGTGACACTGCTGCTACAGCTCGGAAGGAAAGCGCACGTGCATGCCCCCACTCGAGACGGAGGACTGACTCTCCTGGGGAGACTCCAGAAGTAACCCCCAAGATCCATGTCAAGCACTGGAGAGGAATCCTCAGGTTCCGGCCACTGACTCCACACAAGAGTCTTAGGTCCCCAGCATCGACGGGAGAGGAATCCCTGAGAGGCCGGGCCCGAGCAACTCGCATGGGGGACTGGCCTTTCCTGAGGCCACCAGAGCGGGTCCCTGAGGTCCCCGTCGTAAGTCGAGAGCACTGCCGGCAACTCGAGAAAATCCAGGAGGTTCTCCCCTCCAGGCGAGATGAGGCCCATTTCCGCTGAGGCGTCTCGAGGCTAATCACATCCTAACGTCTGGAACTTCCAAAGGGTCCTTCACACCCTTGCTGCAACTCAAGAAGTTCCCGACATACCCGTCTCCACTCGAGAGGAAGCACGAGAGTCCGCCCACAATCCAGAGGAGCCCCGTTTCGCGCTCCTAGCTCGAGAGGAGGGATCCTTTCCCTGCGTGGTCGGGAAAGAATTCCCGGCGTTCCCGTCGCATCTCAAGAGGAGGCGCTCTCCACAGGAAAGGCGAGAGGAACTCCAGGGTCGTGCCACCATTCCAGAGTCCCCCAGATGTCTCAGTCCATTCCAGGGAAACCTGTTTTCCCTGCACTGCCTCGACTTTCAAGCCGAGGATCGACTCACACCACGTGGCACTGGGACAGCCTGTGGGAAAGCCCTCGTGGGAAAGCCTCGTGGGAAAGCCTCGAGGGGAAAGCCACAGATCCCTTGATCCACGCGAAGGGAAGCGTGACACTGCTGCTACAGCTCGGGAAGGAAAGCGCACGTGCATGCCCCCACTCGAGACGAGGACTGACTCCCTGGGGAGACTCCAGAAGTACCCCAAGATCCATGTCAGCACTGGAGAGGAATCCTCAGGTTCCGGCACCGACTTCACACAAGGTCTTAGGCCCCGGCATCGACGGGAGAGGAATCCGAGAGGCCCCGAGCAACTCGCATGGGGACTGGCCTTTCCTGAGGCCACCAGAGCGGTCCCTGAGGTCCCCGTCGTAAGTCGAGAGCAACTGCCGGCAACTCGAGAAAATCCAGGAGGTTCTCCCCTCCAGGCGAGATGAGGCCCATTTCCGCTGAGGCGTCTCGAGGCTAATCACATCTAACATCTGGAACTTCCAAAGGGTCCTTCACACCCTTGCTGCAACTCAAGAAGTTCCCCGACATACCCGTCTCCACTCGAAGAGGAAGCACGAGAGTCCCGCCAACATCCAGAGGAGCCCCGTTTCCGACCCCTAGCTCGAGAGCGGGATCCTTTCCCTGCGTGGTCGAGAAAGAATTCCTGGCGTTCCGGTCGCATCTCAAGAGGAGGCGCTCTCCACAGGAAAGGCGAGAGGAACTCCAGGGTCGTGCCACCATTCCCAGAGTCCCCCAGATGTCTCAGTCCATTCCAGGGAAACCTGTTTTCCCTGCACTGTCCTCGACTTTCAAGCCTGAGGATCGACTCACACCACGGTGGCACGTGGGACAGCCCTGTGGGAAAGCCTCGAGGGAAAGCATCGAGGGAAAGCCACAGATCCCTTGATCCACGCGAAGGAGAAGCGTGACACTGCTGCTACAGCTCGGGAGGAAATCGCATGTGCATGCCCCCACTCGAGATGCAGAATGACTTTCCTGGGGAGACTCCAGAAGTACCCCAAGATCCCTGTCAGCACTGGAGAGGAATCCTCAGGTTCCGGCACCGACTCCACACAAGATCTTAGGCCCCTGGCATCGACGGGAGAGGAATCCTGAGAGGCCCCCAAGCAACTCGCATGGGGACTGGCCTTTCCTGAGGCCAACAGACCGGGTCCCTGAAGTCCCCGTCGTAAGTCGAGAGCACCTGCCGAAACTCGGTAAAATACAGGAGGTTCTCCCCTGCAGGCGAGATGAGGCCAGTTTCCACTGAGGTGTCTCGAGGCTAATCACACTTGACCTCTGGAACTTCCCAAAGAGTCTTTCACAGTCAAGCTGCAACTCAAGAAGTTCCCCGACACACCCGTCTCCACTCAAGAGGAAGCAGGATGGTCCCGGCCACATCCTGAGGAGCTCCGTTTCCGGCTCGTACCTCGAGATGAGGGATCCTTTCCCTGCTTGTTCGGAAAAGAATTCCCGGCATTCCCATCGCATCTCAAGGTGGCGCTCTCCAAAGGAAAGGGAGAGGAACTGCAGGGTCGTGCCACCATTCCAAGACTCCCCCAGATGTGTCAGTCCGTTCCACAGGAACCTGTTTTCCCTGCACTGCCTCGGCTTTCACGCCGAGGATCGACTCACACCACCGTGACACGTGGGACAGCCCTGTGGGAAAGCCTCGTGGGAAAGACTCGAGGGAAAGCCACAGATCCCTTGGTCCACGCAAGGGGAACCGTGACACTGCTGCTACAGCATGGGAGGAAATGGCACGCTCATGCCCCCACTCGAGACGAGGCCTGACTCCCTTGTGGAGACTCCAGAAGTACCCCAAAATCCATGTCAGCACTGGAGAGGAATCCTCAGCTTCCGGCCCCGACTCCACACAAGGAGAGCACCTGCTGAAACTCGGAAATATCCAGGAGCCTCTCCGTTCCAGGCGACATGAGGCCCATTTCTGCTGAGGCATCTCGAGACTAACCACACCTAACCTCTGGAACTTCCAAAGGGTCCTTCACACCCTTGCTGCAACTCAAGAAGTTCCCCGACATACCCTTTCCTCTTCACGTTCTGCCATAATGGTGGTGTCATCTGCATATCTAAGTTTATTGATATTTCTACCGGCAATCTTGATTCCAGTTCATGTATCTTCCATCCCAGCATGTTTCATGATGTACTCTGCATATAAGTTAAATAAACAGGGTGACAATATACAGCCTTGACATACTCCTTTTCCTTTTTGGAACCAGTCTGTTGTTCCATGTCCTGCTCTAACTGTTGCTTCCTGACCTTCATCCAGATTTCTCAAGAGGCAGGTTAGGTGGTCTGGTATTCCCATCTCTTTCAGAATTGTGGCTAAAACAACAGTATAAGGACCTTTCCGATGTCAGGCCAAGGAATTGTGTTTCCAGTCATTGAGCCACACCTGATCACTGAGCACAAATTCATGAATCTGTTCCTCAAGGGGGAATGATATTCTTTTTTATACAAACTTAGTTACCTGATTTATTACCTTACCTAATTGTTCCATCTGCTGTGAAATCCCACCCCCTTACTTGTGGCAAATCTGCTAACACCTGCCTCACTGTGGGAGGGGGTCTCCCATAGAAAATTTCATAAGGACAACAACTGTGGGAACGTGCGGTTACCCGTAATATGAGTAAGTCTGCCGGAAGCAAGCCCATCCATGTACAGTCAGTCTCTATGATCCATTTTGAAAGTGTCTCTTCAAGAGTTTGGTTGTTTCTTTCCATCATTCCAGAACACTGGGGCCTATATGCTGTATGTAATTTCCACTGATATTTAGAGCTTCACATACCTGTTAATTAACGCGGCTACAAAGACAGGGCCATTGTCGGATTCTATACTGGTTGGAAACCCAAGTCTGGGAATTATTTCTCAAATCAGCGAGCTACTTCATTTTCTTTTTCAGATCAGGTAGGGAAGGCCTCTGCCCAACCGGAGAAGGTACCTACTATTCTAGTAAGTCATGATAACAGGTGACTGCCTTTGCTTCCCCGAAGGACACTCGCTTTCCCTGCATCCTGAGAACTCCACGTCTCAGCCAGTTGGAAAAGCGCTTCTTGGAGGTCATTATTCAGGGGCAATTTCCCCTGGAGCCCGGGGCCATAGGGAGCGGCTCCACACTCCCAGGGAAAGGCAGAGCCACAGCCACACATCTGTCCCATCCCTTTGCTCTGTAGGAGAGCTCTAGTGAGCCTAGGTCTGTCAGGAAAATTCTTGGCTCCTATGGGGACACATTCTATGTGTGAAACTGCATCCAGGACCTAGGGGCCACAGGGCGCCTGTTTCTCTCGGGGGCGGAGGGGTGGGGGGCCTGAAGCAGTGCGGCCCAGCAACAGCTTCCACATCCATCCAATTGCTCTTTTCTTACCTCTGATAGAACTAGCTTTGTTCCAGCCTTTGGCAATTTGGAGGCAAGCGGGCCCCACTTCCTCCCCAAGGAGGCATGGGACCTACTCTGAGTGGAAATGCCCCTCACGGAGCTGAACCCAGGAAGGCACCCAGTCATGTCTGACACATTCCTGCATCCTGCTTCTTCATGAGCAATACCGCTATAAGCTAGGAATGTCTTTCCAAGGCTCAGAAAGGACAGGGGAGATGCATGGTGCTGCCTCTGGAATTTCGGTCCTCTGAGCAGACCTGGAGGTCTCCCCTTGAAGGAGCTAACCAGTTTCTTCAAATACAGGCTTGCAAACACACACTGGGTGGCTGCCTCTTCTTCCCTGAAGGACGATCACTTTCCCCGCATCCTGTGAACTCTGCATCCCAGCCTGCTGGAAAAGCGCTTCTTGGAGGTCATTTTTCAGGGACAATTTTCCCTGGAGCCCGGGGCCGTAGGGAGGGCCCCATGCTCGCTGGGAAAGGCAGAGTCACATCCACAGTCTGTTCTACCCCTTTTGCCCTGTAGGAGAGCTCTAGTGAGCCTAGATCTGTCAGGAAAATTCTTGGCTCCTATGGGGACACACCCTGTGTGTTAACCTGCATATCGGACCTAGGGGCCACAGGGCGCCTGTTCCTCTCGGGGGGGACCCTGAAGTGGTGCGGCCCAGCAACAGCCTGAACATCCATCCGATTGCTCTTTTCTTCCTTCTGATAGAGCTAGCTTTGCTTCTCGCTTTGGCATTTCGGAAGCCAGGGGGAGCCCCACCGCTGTTGTCCTGGGGTCTATTGGAGGTACCGGGTCTATTGGACACCAGCATGGCACCCGACCCCCTCAGACACACTCCCGCAGCCTCCTTCCCATGGGCAGGACTGTTCTGACCTAGGAATGTGTTCCCAAGGCTCAGAAAATGCAGGGAAACACACGGCCCTGACTCTGGAACTGAGGCCGTTGGAGCAGGCCTGGAGGTCTGACGTCTGAGACGCCCAAACACTTGCTGCAAGATACAGGTGTGAAAACACACTCTCTGGGGCTGCCTTTCCTTCCTCCAAGGAAGAGAGCTTTTCCAGTCTCCTCCGTGCTGAGTCATACAAGGCTGCAAAGGTCTGGCTTAGAGGGCATTTCTCAGCGGCAATGGCCCCTGAGGCCCTGCACCCAGGGAGGGATCCTACCCTCCCAGGGGAAGTCAAAGCAACCTCCAAACAGCTGTTCTCTCATATTTCCTCTGCAGGAGGGAGCTAGTGAGCCCAGGTCTGTCTGGAACGTTCTTGGATCCTGCGGGGAAATCATCCTGGGAGCCCACCTGGATACCAGTCGTAGGGGCTAAAATTCGCATTTTCCTTCCTTGGAGCCCTAACGCAGTACAGCCTAGCAACTGCTTGAAAATCCATCCTGTTGCTGTTTTCTTCCCTCTGACAGAGCGAGCTTTGCTCCCCATTTTGGGATTTCAGAAGCAAGGTGGTGGCCTGCAACTCCTTGCCTGGGGTCCATTGGAGGTGCAAGGTGCCCTCGACCAGGTGACCCCAGCATGACACCTGGCCCCCCTCAGACACACTCCCGCAGCAGTCCCCATGGGCAGGACTGCTCTCAACTAGGAATGTGTTTGCAAGGCCAGGAAACTGCAGGGGAGACACAAGGCCCTGATTCTGGAATTGAGTCTGTTGGAACAGGCCTGCAGGTCTTCTGTCTAACAAGCCAAACACTTGCTGCAAGATACAGGCCTGAAAACACACTCTTGGGCTGCCTTTCCTTCCTCCAAGGAAGAGAGTTTTCTCAGCCTCCTGTGGGCTGAGAGTCACACAGGGCTGAAAAGCACTTGCTGGGAGATTCTTTTTCATTGGCCCATGGCCCCTGAGGCCCTGTGCTCAGGGAGGGCTCCCTCCCTCCCAGGGAAAGTCAAAGGAAGCTCCAAACGGCTGTTCAATCATGTTTCTGAGAGAGTCATTGCCAAGGCAGGTTTCTAAGAAGTTCAAGGGTCCCCAAGGAGAGAGGGGTCTAGAATTCTCAAGGAGGAAGAAAGGACAAACTGTTTTTCCCTCTACATTCCTTAGGATTATATAACAATCATGCATCCTTCTTGAGGACGGTCTCTGGAAAAAACCTTCTGGCTAATCCTGTTATCTTAAAAATGTCAATTATGGGAGTAGGTCTAGTGAGTCTTTACAACCTCCAGACATTCTTTTGTTCGTCATAACTTATTGGAGAGTATATAACTCCATTACTAACACTAGCAAGGGGGTACGTTTTCTGCCCCTTGTGATGTCTCTGTCAGAAGCTTTCTCTATCTCCTTTATACTTTAATAAAACTCTATTGCACAAAAGCTCTGAGCAATCAAGCCTCGTCTTGGCCCTGGATTGAATTCTTCTCCTCCATAAGCCAAGAATCCCAGCATCTTTTCGTGGTTCAGCAACAATATTTCATTTCCTCTGCAGGAGAGAGCTAGTGAGCTTAGGTCTGTCTGGAACATTCTTGGATCCTGTGGGGAAAATATCCTGTGCACACATCTGGATACTGGGCCTAGAGGCCAAAATTCGCATTTCTTTCCCGGGAGCCCTACGTGGTGTGACTTAGAACTCTTGAAAATCCATCCCATTGCTGTTTTCCTCCTTCGGACAGAGCTGGCTTGTTCCCTGCTTTGGGATATCTCAACCGAAGGGCCGGTCCATAGCTACTCGCCTGGGGCCCATTGGATGTGCAAGGTGCCCTCGACTAGGTGACCCTAGCATGGCACTCAGCCCGCTCAAACACACTCCCGAGGCTTCTTTCTCATGGGAAGCACTGCTCCAACCTAGGAATGTGTCTGCAATGCTTGGAAAGTGCAGTGAGACACACAGCCCTGACTCTGCAATTGAGGCCCTCAGAGCAAGCCTGCAGCTCTGATGTCTGAGAAGCAAAACACTTGCTGCAAAGAGAGGCCTGAAAACACACTCTCTGTGGATGACTTTCCTTCCTCTAAGGAAGATAGTTTTCCCAGTCTCCTGCTTCCTGAATGTCACACAGCTGGAATGCGCTTGCTTGGAGGTCGTGATTCAGTGGCAATGACCCCTGAGGCCCTTTGCCCAGGGAGGGCTCCCACACTCACAGGCAAATCAAAGCAACTTCCAAGTGAGTCAGCTCTTCACATCAAGTGGCCAAAGTATTGGAGTTTCAGGTTCAGTATTAGTCCTTCCAATGTATATTCAGACCTGATTTCCTTTAGGATGGAGTGGTTGCGTCTCCTTGTAGTCTAAGCGACCTACAAGCATCTTCTCCAACACCACAGTTCAAAAGCATCTAATTTTCAGCTGTCACTTTCTTTATAGTACATCTTTCATATCCATCCATGACATATGGAAAAACCATAGCCTTGACTGGATGGATCTTTGTTGGCAAAGCAACGTCTCGGCTTTTTAATATGCTGTCTAGTTTGGTCATCACTTTTCTTCCAAGTCATAAATATGTTTTAAGTTCATGGAGGCAGCCATCACCTGCAGTGATTTCCAAGCCCCCCAAAATAGTCTGCTGCTGTTTCCAATGTTTCCCATCTATTTGCCATGAAGTGATGAGACTGGATGCAATGATTTTAGTTTTCTGAATGCTGAGCTTTAAGCTAACTTTTTCACTCTCCTCTTTCACTTTCATCAGGAGACTCTTTAGTTCTTCTTCACTTTCTGCCATAAGGGTGGTGTCATCTGCATATCTGAGATTCTTGATATTTCTCCCAGCAATCTGGATTCCAGCGTGTGCTTCCTCCAGCCCAGTGTTTCTCATGATGTACTCTGCATATAAGTTAAATAAGCAGGGTGACAATACACTGCCTTGACATATTCCTTTTCCTATTTAGAACCAGTCTGTTGTTCCATGTCCAGTTCGAACTGTTTCTTCCTGACCTGCATACAGGTTTCTCAAGAGACAGGTCAGGTGGTCTGGTATTCCCATCTCTTTCAGAATTTTTCCCAGTTTATTGTGATCCACACAGTCAAAGGCTTTGGCATAGTCAATAAAGCAGAAATAGATGTCTTTTTTTCTGGAACTCTCTTGCTTTTTCAATGATCCAGTGGATGTTGGCAGTTTGATCTCTGGTTTCTCTGCATGTTTTAAATCCCTCTTGAACATTTGGAAGTTCACAGTTCATGTGAACTTGGAGAATTTTGAGCATTACTTTACTAGTGTGTGAGATGAGTGCAATTGTGCAGCAGCTTGAATATTCTTGCATTGCCTTTCTTTGGGATTGGAATGAAAACT
>NW_017217951.1:0-22661 GCF_001704415.2 Capra hircus | reverse complement strand
GTGCAGGTGGTTGGGGCCTGATCCTGCGTGTCTGGGTTCCTGCCCACAGCCCAACTCAGGGGGAAGCAGCCCCTGAGGCAAGACCTGCTGGAGGAGCCCTGCGCGCCCGCCTGATAGGCGAGAGCACAGCCAGCAGGAAGCGAGCCTCCTCGGGGAGAAGAGGAGGCAGCCAGCCCGTCAAGAGGAAAGCCCTGCTTGCACGGAGCTAAGTGGGCCTCCAGTACGGCAGAGCTCTAGCTCTGCTCAGAGCCCGATCTGGCAGAGTTTCTGGCGCGAGGCTGCTCTGCCGGGGGCTCGCCTTGCCCAGACTTGCCTTGCTTTTAGGCTCCCTCCCCAGGAAGGAGCTGCTGAGCGAGCCTGGGGAGACGCCACTGGTGCCTTCCTTGCCTCAGCTCCAATCCTGCCTTGCCTTTGCACTTAGGTGCCAGGCGTCCTTTGGGAGGGCTTAGGGGGTGGTGGGTTGCACACTGCCAAGGGCTTCAGCAGTGAGAGCTCTGTCAGAGGGAAGGAAGGGCAACTGCAGGGCTCCTCCAGCGGTTTCTGGCCGCCAGAATCAGCGCCGCACGAGAGCACCAGGCTCCAGGGCCCCTGGCTGGGGTTTTCAGCCCCGCACACACGGAGGCTGATTCCTTGGGTGCCCAGAAAGTGTATGACAGACGTAGGTTCCCTAGCACTCTCCTCCCCAGCAGAGACATGTGCAGGGGTTTGGGGCCTGATCCTGCGTGTCTGGGTTCCTGCCCACAGCCCCAACTCAGGGGAAGCAGCCCCTGAGGCAAGACCTGCTGGAGGAGCCCTGCGCCCCGCCTGATAGGCGAGTGCACAGCCAGCAGGGAAGCGAGCCTCCTCGGGGGAAGAGGAGGCAGCCCAGCCCCGTCAAGCTGAAAGCCCTGCTTGCACGGAGCTAAGTGCGCCTCCAGTACGGCAGAGCTCTAGCTCTGCTCAGAGCCCCGATCTGGCAGAGTTCCTGGCGCGAGGCTGCTCTGCCGGGGCTAGCCTTGCCCAGACTTGCCTTGCTTTTAGGCTCCCTCCCAGGAAGGAGCAGCTGCAGGAGCCTGGGAGTCGCCACTGGCGCCTTTCTTGCCTCAGCTCCAATCCTGCCTTGCCTTTGCACTTAGGTCCAAGCCTCCTTAGGAGGCTTAGGGGCTGGTGGGTTGCACACTGCCAAGGGCTCAGCAGTGAGAAGCTCTGTCAGAGGGAAGGGAAGGGCAACTGCAGGGCTCCTCAGCGGTTTCTTGGCCGCCCAGAATCAGCGCCGCACGAGAGCACCAGGCTCCCAGGGCCCCTGGCTGGGGTTTTCAGCCCCGCACACACGGAGGCTGATTCCTTGGGTGCCAGAAAGTGTATGACAGACGTAGGTTCCCTAGCACTCTCCTCCCCAGCAGAGACATGTGCAGGTGGTTGGGGCCTGATCCTGCGTGTCTGGGTTCCTGCCCACAGCCCCAACTCAGGGGAAGCAGCCCCTGAGGCAAGACCTGCTGGAGGAGCCCTGCGCCCCCGCCTGATAGGCGAGTGCACAGCCAGCAGGGAAGCGAGCCTCCTCGGGGGGAAGAGGAGGCAGCCCAGCCCCGTCAAGTTGAAAGCCCTGCTTGCACGGAGCTAAGTGCGCCTCCAGTACGGCAGAGCTCTAGCTCTGCTCAGAGCCCCGATCTGGCAGAGTTCCTGGCGCGAGGCTGCTCTGCCGGGGGCTAGCCTTGCCCAGACTTGCCTTGCTTTTAGGCTGCCTCTCCAGGAAGGAGCAGGCAGCAGGAGCCTGGGAGTCGCCACTGGCGCCTTCTTGCCTCAGCTCCAATCCTGCCTTGCCTTTGCACTTAGGTCCCAGTCCTCCTTAAGGGAGCTTAGGGCTGGTGGGGTTGCACACTGCCAAGGGCTCCAGCAGTGAGAATTCTGTCAGAGGGAAGGGAAGGGCAACTGCAGGGCTCCTCCAGCGGTTGCTTGGCCGCCCAGATTCAGCGCCACACGGAGAGCACCAGGCTCCCAGGGCCCCTGGCTGGGGTTTTCAGCCCCGCACACACGGAGGCTGATTCCTTGGGTGCCCAGAAAGTGTATGACAGACGTAGGTTCCCTAGCACTCTCCTCCCCAGCAGAGACATGTGCAGGTGTTTGGGGCCTGATCCTGCGTGTCTGGGTTCCTGCCCACAGCCCCAACTCAGGGGAAGCAGCCCCTGAGGCAAGACCTGCTGGAGGAGCCCTGCGCCCCCGCCTGATAGGCGAGTGCACAGCCAGCAGGGAAGCGAGCCTCCTCGGGGGAAGAGGAGGCAGCAAGTCCCCGTCAAGCTGAAATCCCTGCTTACACGAAGCTAAGTGCGACTCCAGTACGGCAGATCTCTAGCTCTGTTCAGAGGCCCGATCTGGCAGAGTTCCTGGCACCAAGATGCTCTGCCATAGGCGAGCCTTGCGCAGACTTGCCTTGCTTTAAGGCTCCCTCCCCAGGAAGGAGCAGGCTGTGTGAGGCTCGGAAACGCCACTGGCGCCTTCCTGGCTTCAGCTCTACCCCTGCCTTGCCTTTGCACTTAGGTCCCAAGCGTCCTTGAGGAGGGCTTAGGGGCTGGTGGGTTGCACACTGCCAAGGGCTCCAGCAGTGAAAGCTCTGTCAGAGGGAAGCGAAGGGCAACAGCAGGGCTCCTTCAGCGGTTCCTTGGCCGCCCAGACAAAGCTCCGCACGGAGAGCACCAGGTTCCAAGGGCCCCTGGCTGGGTTTTGCATCCCCACACTCCAGAGGCTGACTCCGTGGGTGCCTAGAAAGTGTGTGAGAGACGTAGGTTCCCTAGCACTCTCCTCCCCAGCAGAGACATGTGCAGGTGGTTGGGGCCTTATCCTGCGTGTCTGGGTTCCCGCCCACAGCCCAACTCAGGGGAAGCAGCCCTGAGGCAAGACCTGCTGGAGGAGCCCTGCGCGCCCGCCTGATAGGCGAGAGCACAGCCAGCAGTGTAGCGAGCCTCCTCGGGAGAAGAGGAGGCAGCCGAGCCCAGTCAAGAGGAAAGCCCTGCTTGCACGGAGCTAAGTGGCCTCCAGTACGGCAGAGCTCTAGCTCTGCTCAGAGCCCCGATCTGGCAGAGTTCTGGCGCGAGGCTGCTCGGCCGGGGGCTCGCCTTGCCCAGACTTGCCTTGCTTTTAGGCTCCTCCCCAGGAAGGAGCTGTCTGAGCGAGCCTGGGAGACGCCACTGGTGCCTTCCTTGCCTCAGCTCCAATCCTGCCTTGCCTTTGCACATAGGTGCCAGGCGTCGTTGGGGAGGCTTAGGGGGTGGTGGGTTGCACACTGCCAAGGGCTTCAGCAGTGAGAGCTCTGTCAGAGGGAAGGGAAGGGCCTGCAGGGCTCCTCCAGCGGTTTTAGGCCGCCTAGAATCAGCGCCGCACCGAGAGCACCAGGCTCCAGGGCCCCTGGCTGGGGTTTTCAGCCCCGCACACACGGAGGCTGATTCCTTGGGTGCCCAGAAAGTGTATGACAGACGTAGGTTCCCTAGCACTCTCCTCCCCAGCAGAGACATGTGCAGGTGGTTGGGGCCTGATCCTGCGTGTCTGGGTTCCTGCCCACAGCCCCAACTCAGGGGAAGCAGCCCCTGAGGCAAGACCTGCTGGAGGAGCCCTGCGCCCCGCCTGATAGGCGAGTGCACAGCCAGCAGGGAAGCGAGCCTCCTCGGGGAAGAGGAGGCAGCCCAGCCCCGTCAAGTTGAAAGCCCTGCTTGCACGGAGCTAAGTGCGCCTCCAGTACGGCAGAGCTCTAGCTCTGCTCAGAGCCCCGATCTGGCAGAGTTCCTGGCGCGAGGCTGCTCTGCCGGGGGCTAGCCTTGCCCAGACTTGCCTTGCTTTTAGGCTGCCTCTCCAGGAAGGAGCAGGCAGCAGGAGCCTGGGAGTCGCCACTGGCGCCTTTCTTGCCTCAGCTCCAATCCTGCCTTGCCTTTGCACTTAGGTCCCAGTCCTCCTTAAGGAGAGCTTAGGGGCTGGTGGGTTGCACACTGCCAAGGGCTCCAGCAGTGAGAATTCTGTCAGAGGGAAGGGAAGGGCAACTGCAGGGCTCCTCCAGCGGTTGCTTGGCCGCCCAGATTCAGCGCCACACGGAGAGCACCAGGCTCCCAGGCCCCTGGCTGGGGTTTTCAGCCCCGCACACACGGAGGCTGATTCCTTGGGTGCCCAGAAAGTGTATGACAGACGTAGGTTCCCTAGCACTCTCCTCCCCAGCAGAGACATGTGCAGGTGTTTGGGGCCTGATCCTGCGTGTCTGGGTTCCTGCCCACAGCCCCAACTCAGGGGAAGCAGCCCCTGAGGCAAGACCTGCTGGAGGAGCCCTGCGCCCCCGCCTGATAGGCGAGTGCACAGCCAGCAGGGAAGCGAGCCTCCTCGGGGGAAGAGGAGGCAGCAAGTCCCCGTCAAGCTGAAATCCCTGCTTACACGAAGCTAAGTGCGACTCCAGTACGGCAGATCTCTAGCTCTGTTCAGAGGCCCGATCTGGCAGAGTTCCTGGCACCAAGATGCTCTGCCATAGGCGAGCCTTGCGCAGACTTGCCTTGCTTTAAGGCTCCCTCCCCAGGAAGGAGCAGGCTGTGTGAGGCTCGGAAACGCCACTGGCGCCTTCCTGGCTTCAGCTCTACCCCTGCCTTGCCTTTGCACTTAGGTCCCAAGCGTCCTTGAGGAGGGCTTAGGGGCTGGTGGGTTGCACACTGCCAAGGGCTCCAGCAGTGAAAGCTCTGTCAGAGGGAAGCGAAGGGCAACAGCAGGGCTCCTTCAGCGGTTCCTTGGCCGCCCAGACAAAGCTCCGCACGGAGAGCACCAGGTTCCAAGGGCCCCTGGCTGGGTTTTGCATCCCCACACTCCCAGAGGCTGACTCCGTGGGTGCCTAGAAAGTGTGTGAGAGACGTAGGTTCCCTAGCACTCTCCTCCCCAGCAGAGACATGTGCAGGTGGTTGGGGCCTTATCCTGCGTGTCTGGGTTCCCGCCCACAGCCCAACTCAGGGGAAGCAGCCCCTGAGGCAAGACCTGCTGGAGGAGCCCTGCGCGCCCGCCTGATAGGCGAGAGCACAGCCAGCAGTGTAGCGAGCCTCCTCGGGAGAAGAGGAGGCAGCCGAGCCCAGTCAAGAGGAAAGCCCTGCTTGCACGGAGCTAAGTGGCCTCCAGTACGGCAGAGCTCTAGCTCTGCTCAGAGCCCCGATCTGGCAGAGTTTCTGGCGCGAGGCTGCTCGGCCGGGGCTCGCCTTGCCCAGACTTGCCTTGCTTTTAGGCTCCCTCCCCAGGAAGGAGCTGTCTGAGCGAGCCTGGGAGACGCCACTGGTGCCTTCCTTGCCTCAGCTCCAATCCTGCCTTGCCTTTGCACATAGGTGCCAGGCGTCTTGGGGAGGGCTTAGGGGGTGGGGTTGCACACTGCCAAGGGCTTCAGCAGTGAGAGCTCTGTCAGAGGGAAGGGAAGGGCAACTGCAGGGCTCCTCCAGCGGTTTCTAGGCCGCCAATCAGCGCCGCACCGAGAGCACCAGGCTCCCAGGGCCCCTGGCTGGGGTTTTCAGCCCCGCACACACGGAGGCTGATTCCTTGGGTGCCCAGAAAGTGTATGACAGACGTAGGTTCCCTAGCACTCTCCTCCCCAGCAGAGACATGTGCAGGTGGTTGGGGCCTGATCCTGCGTGTCTGGGTTCCTGCCCACAGCCCCAACTCAGGGGAAGCAGCCCCTGAGGCAAGACCTGCTGGAGGAGCCCTGCGCCCCCGCCTGATAGGCGAGTGCACAGCCAGCAGGGAAGCGAGCCTCCTCGGGGAAGAGGAGGCAGCCCCGTCAAGGAAAGCCCTGCTTGCACGGAGCTAAGTGCGCCTCCAGTACGGCAGAGCTCTAGCTCTGCTCAGAGCCCCGATCTGGCAGAGTTCCTGGCGCGAGGCTGCTCTGCCGGGGGCTAGCCTTGCCCAGACTTGCCTTGCTTTTAGGCTCCTCTCCAGGAAGGAGCAGGCAGCAGGAGCCTGGGAGTCGCCACTGGCGCCTTCTTGCCTCAGCTCCAATCCTGCCTTGCCTTTGCACTTAGGTCCCAGTCCTCCTTAAGGAGGGCTTAGGGGCTGGTGGGTTGCACACTGCCAAGGGCTCCAGCAGTGAGAATCTGTCAGAGGGAAGGGAAGGGCAACTGCAGGGCTCCTCCAGCGGTTTTGGCCGCCCAGATTCAGCGCCACACGGAGAGCACCAGGCTCCCAGGGCCCCTGGCTGGGGTTTTCAGCCCCCACACACGGAGGCTGATTCCTTGGGTGCCCAGAAAGTGTATGACAGACGTAGGTTCCCTAGCACTCTCCTCCCCAGCAGAGACATGTGCAGGTGTTTGGGGCCTGATCCTGCGTGTCTGGGTTCCTGCCCACAGCCCCAACTCAGGGGAAGCAGCCCCTGAGGCAAGACCTGCTGGAGGAGCCCTGCGCCCCCGCCTGATAGGCGAGTGCACAGCCAGCAGGGAAGCGAGCCTCCTCGGGGGAAGAGGAGGCAGCAAGTCCCCGTCAAGCTGAAATCCCTGCTTACACGAAGCTAAGTGCGACTCCAGTACGGCAGATCTCTAGCTCTGTTCAGAGGCCCGATCTGGCAGAGTTCCTGGCACCAAGATGCTCTGCCATAGGCGAGCCTTGCGCAGACTTGCCTTGCTTTAAGGCTCCCTCCCCAGGAAGGAGCAGGCTGTGTGAGGCTCGGAAACGCCACTGGCGCCTTCCTGGCTTCAGCTCTACCCCTGCCTTGCCTTTGCACTTAGGTCCCAAGCGTCCTTGAGGAGGGCTTAGGGGCTGGTGGGTTGCACACTGCCAAGGGCTCCAGCAGTGAAAGCTCTGTCAGAGGGAAGCGAAGGGCAACAGCAGGGCTCCTTCAGCGGTTCCTTGGCCGCCCAGACAAAGCTCCGCACGGAGAGCACCAGGTTCCAAGGGCCCCTGGCTGGGTTTTGCATCCCCACACTCCCAGAGGCTGACTCCGTGGGTGCCTAGAAAGTGTGTGAGAGACGTAGGTTCCCTAGCACTCTCCTCCCCAGCAGAGACATGTGCAGGTGGTTGGGGCCTTATCCTGCGTGTCTGGGTTCCCGCCCACAGCCCAACTCAGGGGAAGCAGCCCCTGAGGCAAGACCTGCTGGAGGAGCCCTGCGCGCCCGCCTGATAGGCGAGAGCACAGCCAGCAGTGTAGCGAGCCTCCTCGGGAGAAGAGGAGGCAGCCGAGCCCAGTCAAGAGGAAAGCCCTGCTTGCACGGAGCTAAGTGGCCTCCAGTACGGCAGAGCTCTAGCTCTGCTCAGAGCCCCGATCTGGCAGAGTTTCTGGCGCGAGGCTGCTCGGCCGGGGGCTCGCCTTGCCCAGACTTGCCTTGCTTTTAGGCTCCCTCCCCAGGAAGGAGCTGTCTGAGCGAGCCTGGGAGACGCCACTGGTGCCTTCCTTGCCTCAGCTCCAATCCTGCCTTGCCTTTGCACTTAGGTGCCAGGCGTTGGGGAGGGCTTAGGGGGTGGTGGGTTGCACACTGCCAAGGGCTTCAGCAGTGAGAGCTCTGTCAGAGGGAAGGGAAGGGCAACTGCAGGGCTCCTCCAGCGGTTTCTAGGCCGCCTAGAATCAGCGCCGCACCGAGAGCACCAGGCTCCCAGGGCCCTGGCTGGGGTTTTCAGCCCCGCACACACGGAGGCTGATTCCTTGGGTGCCCAGAAAGTGTATGACAGACGTAGGTTCCCTAGCACTCTCCTCCCCAGCAGAGACATGTGCAGGTGGTTGGGGCCTGATCCTGCGTGTCTGGGTTCCTGCCCACAGCCCCAACTCAGGGGAAGCAGCCCCTGAGGCAAGACCTGCTGGAGGAGCCCTGCGCCCCCGCCTGATAGGCGAGTGCACAGCCAGCAGGGAAGCGAGCCTCCTCGGGGAAGAGGAGGCAGCCCAGCCCGTCAAGTTGAAAGCCCTGCTTGCACGGAGCTAAGTGCGCCTCCAGTACGGCAGAGCTCTAGCTCTGCTCAGAGCCCCGATCTGGCAGAGTTCCTGGCGCGAGGCTGCTCTGCCGGGGGCTAGCCTTGCCCAGACTTGCCTTGCTTTTAGGCTGCCTCTCCAGGAAGGAGCAGGCAGCAGGAGCCTGGGAGTCGCCACTGGCGCCTTTCTTGCCTCAGCTCCAATCCTGCCTTGCCTTTGCACTTAGGTCCCAGTCCTCCTTAAGGAGAGCTTAGGGGCTGGTGGGTTGCACACTGCCAAGGGCTCCAGCAGTGAGAATTCTGTCAGAGGGAAGGGAAGGGCAACTGCAGGGCTCCTCCAGCGGTTGCTTGGCCGCCCAGATTCAGCGCCACACGGAGAGCACCAGGCTCCCAGGGCCCCTGGCTGGGGTTTTCAGCCCCGCACACACGGAGGCTGATTCCTTGGGTGCCCAGAAAGTGTATGACAGACGTAGGTTCCCTAGCACTCTCCTCCCCAGCAGAGACATGTGCAGGTGTTTGGGGCCTGATCCTGCGTGTCTGGGTTCCTGCCCACAGCCCCAACTCAGGGGAAGCAGCCCCTGAGGCAAGACCTGCTGGAGGAGCCCTGCGCCCCCGCCTGATAGGCGAGTGCACAGCCAGCAGGGAAGCGAGCCTCCTCGGGGAAGAGGAGGCAGCAAGTCCCCGTCAAGCTGAAATCCCTGCTTACACGAAGCTAAGTGCGACTCCAGTACGGCAGATCTCTAGCTCTGTTCAGAGGCCCGATCTGGCAGAGTTCCTGGCACCAAGATGCTCTGCCATAGGCGAGCCTTGCGCAGACTTGCCTTGCTTTAAGGCTCCCTCCCCAGGAAGGAGCAGGCTGTGTGAGGCTCGGAAACGCCACTGGCGCCTTCCTGGCTTCAGCTCTACCCCTGCCTTGCCTTTGCACTTAGGTCCCAAGCGTCCTTGAGGAGGGCTTAGGGGCTGGTGGGTTGCACACTGCCAAGGGCTCCAGCAGTGAAAGCTCTGTCAGAGGGAAGCGAAGGGCAACAGCAGGGCTCCTTCAGCGGTTCCTTGGCCGCCCAGACAAAGCTCCGCACGGAGAGCACCAGGTTCCAAGGGCCCCTGGCTGGGTTTTGCATCCCCACACTCCCAGAGGCTGACTCCGTGGGTGCCTAGAAAGTGTGTGAGAGACGTAGGTTCCCTAGCACTCTCCTCCCCAGCAGAGACATGTGCAGGTGGTTGGGGCCTATCCTGCGTGTCTGGGTTCCCGCCCACAGCCCAACTCAGGGGAAGCAGCCCCTGAGGCAAGACCTGCTGGAGGAGCCCTGCGCGCCCGCCTGATAGGCGAGAGCACAGCCAGCAGTGTAGCGAGCCTCCTCGGGAGAAGAGGAGGCAGCCGAGCCCAGTCAAGAGGAAAGCCCTGCTTGCACGGAGCTAAGTGGCCTCCAGTACGGCAGAGCTCTAGCTCTGCTCAGAGCCCCGATCTGGCAGAGTTTCTGGCGCGAGGCTGCTCGGCCGGGGGCTCGCCTTGCCCAGACTTGCCTTGCTTTTAGGCTCCTCCCCAGGAAGGAGCTGTCTGAGCGAGCCTGGGAGACGCCACTGGTGCCTTCCTTGCCTCAGCTCCAATCCTGCCTTGCCTTTGCACATAGGTGCCAGGCGTCCTGGAGGGCTTAGGGGGTGGTGGGTTGCACACTGCCAAGGGCTTCAGCAGTGAGAGCTCTGTGGCAACTGCAAGCCTTTGAGCACCAGGCTCCCAGCTGCCCCGCCTTATAGGCCTGCATAGGTCCCCAGAAGGACCTAGCTTCAGGTCTGGCCTTGCACTCTCCTCAGGGCAGAACACTTGTGAGGCTCTTCCTAGGGAGAGGGCTGCTGGGTTGCACACTGCCAAGCTCCAGCGCTCTGTCCAACTGCAGCAGCCGCCCTCTCTCTGGGAGCCCCAGACCCCGTGCCCAGGCCTGAGGTTCCTGCACAGCCCCAACTCAGCAGCCCCTGAGGCACCTGCTGGAGGAGCCCTCTGATTTTGAGGCAGAGCCCCGTCAAGGAAAGCACGGAGCTAAGTGCGCCTCCAGTACGGCAGAGCTCTAGCTCTGCTCAGAGGATCTGGCAGAAGCTAGCCTTGCAGACTTGCCTTGCTTTTAGGCTCCTTGGGAGTCGCCAGCCTCAGCTGCCTTGCCTTTGCACTTAGGTCCTCCTTAAGGAGGCTTAGGGGCTGGTGGGTTGCACACTGCCAAGGGCTCCAGCAGTGAGAATTCTGTCAGAGGGAAGGAAGGGCAACTGCAGGGCTCCTCCAGCTGCTTGGCTTCTGATTCCTGCCCCAGACCCCTAGTCCTCATGTGCAGACAGCCCCAACTCAGGGGAAGC
This sequence comes from Capra hircus, assembly GCF_001704415.2. Classification (NCBI taxonomy): domain Eukaryota; kingdom Metazoa; phylum Chordata; class Mammalia; order Artiodactyla; family Bovidae; genus Capra; species Capra hircus. The sequence goes on along the minus strand of NW_017217951.1, from coordinate 12,455 downwards.
AGCCCCTGAGGCAAGACCTGCTGGAGGAGCCCTGCGCCCCCGCCTGATAGGCGAGTGCACAGCCAGCAGGGAAGCGAGCCTCCTCGGGGGAAGAGGAGGCAGCAAGCCCCGTCAAGCTGAAATCCCTGCTTGCACGAAGCTAAGTGCGACTCCAGTACGGCAGATCTCTAGCTCTGTTCAGAGGCCCGATCTGGCAGAGTTCCTGGCACCAAGATGCTCTGCCATAGGCGAGCCTTGCGCAGACTTGCCTTGCTTTAAGGCTCCCTCCCCAGGAAGGAGCAGGCTGTGTGAGGCTCGGAAACGCCACTGGCGCCTTCCTGGCTCAGCTCTACCCCTGCCTTGCCTTTGCACTTAGGTCCCAAGCGTCCTTGAGGAGGGCTTAGGGGCTGGTGGGTTGCACACTGCCAAGGGCTCCAGCAGTGAAAGCTCTGTCAGAGGGAAGCGAAGGGCAACAGCAGGGCTCCTTCAGCGGTTCCTTGGCCGCCCAGACAAAGCTCCGCACGGAGAGCACCAGGTTCCAAGGGCCCCTGGCTGGGTTTTGCATCCCCACACTCCCAGAGGCTGACTCCGTGGGTGCCTAGAAAGTGTGTGAGAGACGTAGGTTCCCTAGCACTCTCCTCCCCAGCAGAGACATGTGCAGGTGGTTGGGGCCTGATCCTGCGTGTCTGGGTTCCCGCCCACAGCCCCAACTCAGGGGAAGCAGCCCCTGAGGCAAGACCTGCTGGAGGAGCCCTGCGCGCCCGCCTGATAGGCGAGAGCACAGCCAGCAGGAAGCGAGCCTCCTCGGGAGAAGAGGAGGCAGAGCCCAGTCAAGAGGAAAGCCCTGCTTGCACGGAGCTAAGTGCGCCTCCAGTACGGCAGAGCTCTAGCTCTGCTCAGAGCCCCGATCTGGCAGAGTTTCTGGCGCGAGGCTGCTCTGCCGGGGCTAGCCTTGCCCAGACTTGCCTTGCTTTTAGGCTCCCTCCCAGGAAGGAGCAGGCTGAGGAGCCTGGGAGTCGCCACTGGCGCCTTCTTGCCTCAGCTCCAATCCTGCCTTGCCTTTGCACTTAGGTCCCAGTCCTCCTTGGAGGGCTTAGGGGCTGGTGGGTTGCACACTGCCAAGGGCTCCAGCAGTGAGAATCTGTCAGAGGGAAGGGAAGGGCAACTGCAGGGCTCCTCCAGCGGTTTCTTGGGCCGCCCAGAATCAGCGCCACACGGAGAGCACCAGGCTCCCAGGGCCCCTGGCTGGGGTTTTCAGCCCCGCACACACGGAGGCTGATTCCTTGGGTGCCCAGAAAGTGTATGACAGACGTAGGTTCCCTAGCACTCTCCTCCCCAGCAGAGACATGTGCAGGTGTTTGGGGCCTGATCCTGCGTGTCTGGGTTCCTGCCCACAGCCCCAACTCAGGGGAAGCAGCCCCTGAGGCAAGACCTGCTGGAGGAGCCCTGCGCCCCCGCCTGATAGGCGAGTGCACAGCCAGCAGGGAAGCGAGCCTCCTCGGGGGAAGAGGAGGCAGCAAGTCCCCGTCAAGCTGAAATCCCTGCTTACACGAAGCTAAGTGCGACTCCAGTACGGCAGATCTCTAGCTCTGTTCAGAGGCCCGATCTGGCAGAGTTCCTGGCACCAAGATGCTCTGCCATAGGCGAGCCTTGCGCAGACTTGCCTTGCTTTAAGGCTCCCTCCCCAGGAAGGAGCAGGCTGTGTGAGGCTCGGAAACGCCACTGGCGCCTTCCTGGCTTCAGCTCTACCCCTGCCTTGCCTTTGCACTTAGGTCCCAAGCGTCCTTGAGGAGGGCTTAGGGGCTGGTGGGTTGCACACTGCCAAGGGCTCCAGCAGTGAAAGCTCTGTCAGAGGGAAGCGAAGGGCAACAGCAGGGCTCCTTCAGCGGTTCCTTGGCCGCCCAGACAAAGCTCCGCACGGAGAGCACCAGGTTCCAAGGGCCCCTGGCTGGGTTTTGCATCCCCACACTCCCAGAGGCTGACTCCGTGGGTGCCTAGAAAGTGTGTGAGAGACGTAGGTTCCCTAGCACTCTCCTCCCCAGCAGAGACATGTGCAGGTGGTTGGGGCCTTATCCTGCGTGTCTGGGTTCCCGCCCACAGCCCAACTCAGGGGAAGCAGCCCCTGAGGCAAGACCTGCTGGAGGAGCCCTGCGCGCCCGCCTGATAGGCGAGAGCACAGCCAGCAGTGTAGCGAGCCTCCTCGGGAGAAGAGGAGGCAGCCGAGCCCAGTCAAGAGGAAAGCCCTGCTTGCACGGAGCTAAGTGGGCCTCCAGTACGGCAGAGCTCTAGCTCTGCTCAGAGCCCCGATCTGGCAGAGTTTCTGGCGCGAGGCTGCTCGGCCGGGGGCTCGCCTTGCCCAGACTTGCCTTGCTTTTAGGCTCCCTCCCAGGAAGGAGCTGTCTGAGCGAGCCTGGGAGACGCCACTGGTGCCTTCCTTGCCTCAGCTCCAATCCTGCCTTGCCTTTGCACATAGGTGCCAGGCGTTTGGGGAGGGCTTAGGGGGTGGTGGGTTGCACACTGCCAAGGGCTTCAGCAGTGAGAGCTCTGTCAGAGGGAAGGGAAGGGCAACTGCAGGGCTCCTCCAGCGGTTTCTAGGCCGCCTAGAATCAGCGCCGCACGAGAGCACCAGGCTCCCAGGGCCCCTGGCTGGGGTTTTCAGCCCCGCACACACGGAGGCTGATTCCTTGGGTGCCCAGAAAGTGTATGACAGACGTAGGTTCCCTAGCACTCTCCTCCCCAGCAGAGACATGTGCAGGTGGTTGGGGCCTGATCCTGCGTGTCTGGGTTCCTGCCCACAGCCCCAACTCAGGGGAAGCAGCCCCTGAGGCAAGACCTGCTGGAGGAGCCCTGCGCCCCCGCCTGATAGGCGAGTGCACAGCCAGCAGGGAAGCGAGCCTCCTCGGGGAAGAGGAGGCAGCCCAGCCCCGTCAAGTTGAAAGCCCTGCTTGCACGGAGCTAAGTGCGCCTCCAGTACGGCAGAGCTCTAGCTCTGCTCAGAGCCCCGATCTGGCAGAGTTCCTGGCGCGAGGCTGCTCTGCCGGGGGCTAGCCTTGCCCAGACTTGCCTTGCTTTTAGGCTGCCTCTCCAGGAAGGAGCAGGCAGCAGGAGCCTGGGAGTCGCCACTGGCGCCTTTCTTGCCTCAGCTCCAATCCTGCCTTGCCTTTGCACTTAGGTCCCAGTCCTCCTTAAGGAGAGCTTAGGGGCTGGTGGGTTGCACACTGCCAAGGGCTCCAGCAGTGAGAATTCTGTCAGAGGGAAGGGAAGGGCAACTGCAGGGCTCCTCCAGCGGTTGCTTGGCCGCCCAGATTCAGCGCCGCACGGAGAGCACCAGGCTCCCAGGGCCCCTGGCTGGGGTTTTCAGCCCCGCACACACGGAGGCTGATTCCTTGGGTGCCCAGAAAGTGTATGACAGACGTAGGTTCCCTAGCACTCTCCTCCCCAGCAGAGACATGTGCAGGTGTTTGGGGCCTGATCCTGCGTGTCTGGGTTCCTGCCCACAGCCCCAACTCAGGGGAAGCAGCCCCTGAGGCAAGACCTGCTGGAGGAGCCCTGCGCCCCCGCCTGATAGGCGAGTGCACAGCCAGCAGGGAAGCGAGCCTCCTCGGGGAAGAGGAGGCAGCAAGTCCCCGTCAAGCTGAAATCCCTGCTTACACGAAGCTAAGTGCGACTCCAGTACGGCAGATCTCTAGCTCTGTTCAGAGGCCCGATCTGGCAGAGTTCCTGGCACCAAGATGCTCTGCCATAGGCGAGCCTTGCGCAGACTTGCCTTGCTTTAAGGCTCCCTCCCCAGGAAGGAGCAGGCTGTGTGAGGCTCGGAAACGCCACTGGCGCCTTCCTGGCTTCAGCTCTACCCCTGCCTTGCCTTTGCACTTAGGTCCCAAGCGTCCTTGAGGAGGGCTTAGGGGCTGGTGGGTTGCACACTGCCAAGGGCTCCAGCAGTGAAAGCTCTGTCAGAGGGAAGCGAAGGGCAACAGCAGGGCTCCTTCAGCGGTTCCTTGGCCGCCCAGACAAAGCTCCGCACGGAGAGCACCAGGTTCCAAGGGCCCCTGGCTGGGTTTTGCATCCCCACACTCCCAGAGGCTGACTCCGTGGGTGCCTAGAAAGTGTGTGAGAGACGTAGGTTCCCTAGCACTCTCCTCCCCAGCAGAGACATGTGCAGGTGGTTGGGGCCTTATCCTGCGTGTCTGGGTTCCCGCCCACAGCCCAACTCAGGGGAAGCAGCCCCTGAGGCAAGACCTGCTGGAGGAGCCCTGCGCGCCCGCCTGATAGGCGAGAGCACAGCCAGCAGTGTAGCGAGCCTCCTCGGGGAAGAGGAGGCAGCCGAGCCCAGTCAAGAGGAAAGCCCTGCTTGCACGGAGCTAAGTGGCCTCCAGTACGGCAGAGCTCTAGCTCTGCTCAGAGCCCCGATCTGGCAGAGTTTCTGGCGCGAGGCTGCTCGGCCGGGGGCTCGCCTTGCCCAGACTTGCCTTGCTTTTAGGCTCCCTCCCCAGGAAGGAGCTGTCTGAGCGAGCCTGGGAGACGCCACTGGTGCCTTCCTTGCCTCAGCTCCAATCCTGCCTTGCCTTTGCACATAGGTGCCAGGCGTCGTTGGGGAGGGCTTAGGGGGTGGTGGGTTGCACACTGCCAAGGGCTTCAGCAGTGAGAGCTCTGTCAGAGGGAAGGGAAGGGCAACTGCAGGGCTCCTCCAGCGGTTTCTAGGCCGCCTAGAATCAGCGCCACACGAGAGCACCAGGCTCCCAGGGCCCCTGGCTGGGGTTTTCAGCCCCGCACACACGGAGGCTGATTCCTTGGGTGCCCAGAAAGTGTATGACAGACGTAGGTTCCCTAGCACTCTCCTCCCCAGCAGAGACATGTGCAGGTGGTTGGGGCCTGATCCTGCGTGTCTGGGTTCCTGCCCACAGCCCCAACTCAGGGGAAGCAGCCCCTGAGGCAAGACCTGCTGGAGGAGCCCTGCGCCCCGCCTGATAGGCGAGTGCACAGCCAGCAGGGAAGCGAGCCTCCTCGGGGGAAGAGGAGGCAGCCCAGCCCCGTCAAGTTGAAAGCCCTGCTTGCACGGAGCTAAGTGCGCCTCCAGTACGGCAGAGCTCTAGCTCTGCTCAGAGCCCCGATCTGGCAGAGTTCCTGGCGCGAGGCTGCTCTGCCGGGGGCTAGCCTTGCCCAGACTTGCCTTGCTTTTAGGCTGCCTCTCCAGGAAGGAGCAGGCAGCAGGAGCCTGGGAGTCGCCACTGGCGCCTTTCTTGCCTCAGCTCCAATCCTGCCTTGCCTTTGCACTTAGGTCCCAGTCCTCCTTAAGGAGAGCTTAGGGGCTGGTGGGTTGCACACTGCCAAGGGCTCCAGCAGTGAGAATTCTGTCAGAGGGAAGGGAAGGGCAACTGCAGGGCTCCTCCAGCGGTTGCTTGGCCGCCCAGATTCAGCGCCACACGGAGAGCACCAGGCTCCCAGGGCCCCTGGCTGGGGTTTTCAGCCCGCACACACGGAGGCTGATTCCTTGGGTGCCCAGAAAGTGTATGACAGACGTAGGTTCCCTAGCACTCTCCTCCCCAGCAGAGACATGTGCAGGTGTTTGGGGCCTGATCCTGCGTGTCTGGGTTCCTGCCCACAGCCCCAACTCAGGGGAAGCAGCCCCTGAGGCAAGACCTGCTGGAGGAGCCCTGCGCCCCCGCCTGATAGGCGAGTGCACAGCCAGCAGGGAAGCGAGCCTCCTCGGGGGAAGAGGAGGCAGCAAGTCCCCGTCAAGCTGAAATCCCTGCTTACACGAAGCTAAGTGCGACTCCAGTACGGCAGATCTCTAGCTCTGTTCAGAGGCCCGATCTGGCAGAGTTCCTGGCACCAAGATGCTCTGCCATAGGCGAGCCTTGCGCAGACTTGCCTTGCTTTAAGGCTCCCTCCCCAGGAAGGAGCAGGCTGTGTGAGGCTCGGAAACGCCACTGGCGCCTTCCTGGCTTCAGCTCTACCCCTGCCTTGCCTTTGCACTTAGGTCCCAAGCGTCCTTGAGGAGGGCTTAGGGGCTGGTGGGTTGCACACTGCCAAGGGCTCCAGCAGTGAAAGCTCTGTCAGAGGGAAGGAAGGGCAACAGCAGGGCTCCTTCAGCGGTTCCTTGGCCGCCCAGACAAAGCTCCGCACGGAGAGCACCAGGTTCCAAGGGCCCCTGGCTGGGTTTTGCATCCCCACACTCCCAGAGGCTGACTCCGTGGGTGCCTAGAAAGTGTGTGAGAGACGTAGGTTCCCTAGCACTCTCCTCCCCAGCAGAGACATGTGCAGGTGGTTGGGGCCTGATCCTGCGTGTCTGGGTTCCCGCCCACAGCCCAACTCAGGGGAAGCAGCCCCTGAGGCAAGACCTGCTGGAGGAGCCCTGCGCGCCCGCCTGATAGGCGAGAGCACAGCCAGCAGTGTAGCGAGCCTCCTCGGGAGAAGAGGAGGCAGCCGAGCCCAGTCAAGAGGAAAGCCCTGCTTGCACGGAGCTAAGTGGGCCTCCAGTACGGCAGAGCTCTAGCTCTGCTCAGAGCCCCGATCTGGCAGAGTTTCTGGCGCGAGGCTGCTCGGCCGGGGGCTCGCCTTGCCCAGACTTGCCTTGCTTTTAGGCTCCCTCCCCAGGAAGGAGCTGTCTGAGCGAGCCTGGGAGACGCCACTGGTGCCTTCCTTGCCTCAGCTCCAATCCTGCCTTGCCTTTGCACATAGGTGCCAGGCGTCGTTGGGGAGGGCTTAGGGGGTGGTGGGTTGCACACTGCCAAGGGCTTCAGCAGTGAGAGCTCTGTCAGAGGGAAGGGAAGGGCAACTGCAGGGCTCCTCCAGCGGTTTCTAGGCCGCCTAGAATCAGCGCCGCACCGAGAGCACCAGGCTCCCAGGGCCCCTGGCTGGGGTTTTCAGCCCCGCACACACGGAGGCTGATTCCTTGGGTGCCCAGAAAGTGTATGACAGACGTAGGTTCCCTAGCACTCTCCTCCCCAGCAGAGACATGTGCAGGTGTTTGGGGCCTGATCCTGCGTGTCTGGGTTCCTGCCCACAGCCCCAACTCAGGGGAAGCAGCCCCTGAGGCAAGACCTGCTGGAGGAGCCCTGCGCCCCCGCCTGATAGGCGAGTGCACAGCCAGCAGGGAAGCGAGCCTCCTCGGGGGAAGAGGAGGCAGCCCAGCCCCGTCAAGTTGAAAGCCCTGCTTGCACGGAGCTAAGTGCGCCTCCAGTACGGCAGAGCTCTAGCTCTGCTCAGAGCCCCGATCTGGCAGAGTTCCTGGCGCGAGGCTGCTCTGCCGGGGGCTAGCCTTGCCCAGACTTGCCTTGCTTTTAGGCTGCCTCTCCAGGAAGGAGCAGGCAGCAGGAGCCTGGGAGTCGCCACTGGCGCCTTTCTTGCCTCAGCTCCAATCCTGCCTTGCCTTTGCACTTAGGTCCCAGTCCTCCTTAAGGAGAGCTTAGGGGCTGGTGGGTTGCACACTGCCAAGGGCTCCAGCAGTGAGAATTCTGTCAGAGGGAAGGGAAGGGCAACTGCAGGGCTCCTCCAGCGGTTGCTTGGCCGCCCAGATTCAGCGCCACACGGAGAGCACCAGGCTCCCAGGCCCCTGGCTGGGGTTTTCAGCCCCGCACACACGGAGGCTGATTCCTTGGGTGCCCAGAAAGTGTATGACAGACGTAGGTTCCCTAGCACTCTCCTCCCCAGCAGAGACATGTGCAGGTGTTTGGGGCCTGATCCTGCGTGTCTGGGTTCCTGCCCACAGCCCCAACTCAGGGGAAGCAGCCCCTGAGGCAAGACCTGCTGGAGGAGCCCTGCCCCCGCCTGATAGGCGAGTGCACAGCCAGCAGGGAAGCGAGCCTCCTCGGGGGAAGAGGAGGCAGCAAGTCCCCGTCAAGCTGAAATCCCTGCTTGCACGAAGCTAAGTGCGACTCCAGTACGGCAGATCTCTAGCTCTGTTCAGAGGCCCGATCTGGCAGAGTTCCTGGCACCAAGATGCTCTGCCATAGGCGAGCCTTGCGCAGACTTGCCTTGCTTTAAGGCTCCCTCCCCAGGAAGGAGCAGGCTGTGTGAGGCTCGGAAACGCCACTGGCGCCTTCCTGGCTTCAGCTCTACCCCTGCCTTGCCTTTGCACTTAGGTCCCAAGCGTCCTTGAGGAGGGCTTAGGGGCTGGTGGGTTGCACACTGCCAAGGGCTCCAGCAGTGAAAGCTCTGTCAGAGGGAAGGAAGGGCAACAGCAGGGCTCCTTCAGCGGTTCCTTGGCCGCCCAGACAAAGCTCCGCACGGAGAGCACCAGGTTCCAAGGGCCCCTGGCTGGGTTTTGCATCCCCACACTCCCAGAGGCTGACTCCGTGGGTGCCTAGAAAGTGTGTGAGAGACGTAGGTTCCCTAGCACTCTCCTCCCCAGCAGAGACATGTGCAGATCCCCGCCCACAGCCCCAACTCAGGGGAAGCAGCCCCTGAGGCAAGACCTGCTGGAGGAGCCCTGCGCCCCGCCTGATAGGCGAGTGCACAGCCAGCAGGGAAGCGAGCCTCCTCAGGCAGAGAGTATGCTTGCACGGAGCTAAGCCTCCAGTACGGCAGAGCTCTAGCTCTGCTCAGAGCCCGATCTGGCCTGGCGCGATGCGCAGACTTGCCTTGCTTTAGGCTCCCTCCCCAGGAAGGAGCAGGCTGTGGAGAAACGCCACTGGCGCCTTCCTGGCTTCAGCTCAGCCTTTGCACTTAGGTCCCAGCGTCCTTGAGGAGGGCTTAGGGGCTGGTGGGTTGCACACTGCCAAGGGCTCCAGCAGTGAAAGCTCTGTGAAGGGCAACAGCAGGGCTCCTCAGCGGTTCCTTGGCCGCCCAGACAAAGCTCCGCACGGAGAGCACCAGGTTCCAAGGGCCCTGGCTGGGCGCTGACCCGCCTGATAGGCGAGAGCACAGCCAGCAGGTAGCGAGCCTCCTCGGGAAGAGGAGGCAGCCGAGCCCAGTCAAGAGGAAAGCCCTGCTTGCACGGGCTAAGTGGCCTCCAGTACGGCAGAGCTCTAGCTCTGCTCAGAGCCCGATCTGGCAGAGTTCTGGCGCGGCTGCTCGGCCGGGGGCTCGCCTTGCCCAGACTTGCCTTGCTTTTAGGCTCCCTCCCCAGGAAGGAGCTGTCTGAGCGAGCCTGGGACGCCACTGGTGCCTTCCTTGCCTCAGCTCCAATCCTGCCTTGCCTTTGCACATAGGTGCCAGGCGTCCTTGGGGAGGGCTTAGGGGGTGGTGGGTTGCACACTGCCAAGGGCTTCAGCAGTGAGAGCTCTGTCAGAGGGAAGGGAAGGGCAACTGCAGGGCTCCTCCAGCGGTTTCTTGGCCGCCTAGAATCAGCGCCGCACCGAGAGCACCAGGCTCCCAGGGCCCCTGGCTGGGGTTTTCAGCCCGCACACACGGAGGCTGATTCCTTGGGTGCCCAGAAAGTGTATGACAGACGTAGGTTCCCTAGCACTCTCCTCCCAGCAGAGACATGTGCAGGTGGTTGGGGCCTGATCCTGCGTGTCTGGGTTCCTGCCCACAGCCCAACTCAGGGGAAGCAGCCCCTGAGGCAAGACCTGCTGGAGGAGCCCTGCGCCGCCTGATAGGCGAGTGCACAGCCAGCAGGGAAGCGAGCCTCCTCGGGGGAAGAGGAGGCAGCCAGCCCGTCAAGTGAAAGCCCTGCTTACACGAAGCTAAGTGCGCCTCCAGTACGGCAGAGCTCTAGCTCTGCTCAGAGGCCCGATCTGGCAGAGTTCCTGGCGCGAAGATGCTCTGGCCGGGCTAGCCTTGCCAGACTTGCCTTGCTTTAAGGCTCCTCCCCAGGAAGGAGCAGGCTGTGAGGCTGGAAACGCCATGGCGCCTTCCTGGCTTCAGCTCCAATCCTGCCTTGCCTTTGCACTTAGGTCCCAGTCCTTGAGGAGGGCTTAGGGGCTGGTGGGTTGCACACTGCCAAGGGCTCCAGCAGTGAAAGCTCTGTCAGAGGGAAGGAAGGGCAACTGCAGGGCTCCTCCAGCGGTTGCTTGGCCGCCCAGACAGCTCCGCACGGAGAGCACCAGGCTCCAAGGGCCCCTGGCTGGGTTTTCATCCCCACACTCCCGAGGCTGATTCCGTGGGTGCCCAGAAAGTGTATGACAGACGTAGGTTCCCTAGCACTCTCCTCCCCAGCAGAGACATGTGCAGGTGTTGGGGCCTGATCCTGCGTGTCTGGGTTCCTGCCCACAGCCCAACTCAGGGGAAGCAGCCCCTGAGGCAAGACCTGCTGGAGGAGCCCTGCGCCCCCCGCCTGATAGGAGAGTGCACAGCCAGCAGGGAAGCGAGCCTCCTCGGGGAAGAGGAGGCAGCCGAGCCCAGTCAAAGGAAAGCCCTGCTTGCACGGAGCTAAGTGCGCCTCCAGTACGGCAGAGCTCTAGCTCTGCTCAGAGCCCCGATCTGGCAGAGTTCCTGGCGCGAGCTGCTCTGCCGGGGGCTAGCCTTGCCCAGACTTGCCTTGCTTTTAGGCTGCCTCTCCAGGAAGGAGCAGGCTGCAGGAGCCTGGGAGTCGCCACTGGCGCCTTCTTGCCTCAGCTCCAATCCTGCCTTGCCTTTGCACTTAGGTCCCAGTCCTTCCTTAAGGAGAGGCTTAGGGGCTGGTGGGTTGCACACTGCAGGGCTCCTTGGCCGCCCAGATTCAGCGCCGCACGGAGAGCACCAGGTCCCAGGGCCCCTGGCTGGGTTTTCAGCCCCGCACACTCCCAGAGGCTGATCCGTGGGTGCCTAGAAAGTGTATGAGAGACGTAGGTTCCCTAGCACTCTCCTCCCCAGCAGAGACATGTGCAGGTGTTTGGGGCCTGATCCTGCGTGTCTGGGTTCCCGCCCACAGCCCCAACTCAGGGGAAGCAGCCCCTGAGGCAAGACCTGCTGGAGGAGCCCTGCGCCCCGCCTGATAGGCGAAGCACAGCCAGCAGGGAAGCGAGCCTCCTCGGGGAAGAGGAGGCAGCAAGCCCGTCAAGCTGAAATCCCCTGCTTGCACGAAGCTAAGTGCGACTCCAGTACGGCAGATCTCTAGCTCTGCTCAGAGCCCGATCTGGCAGAGTTCCTGGCCCAAGCTCTGCGCGAGCTTGCGCAGACTTGCCTTGCTTTAAGGCTCCCTCCCCAGGAAGGAGCAGGCTGTGTGAGGCTGGAAACGCCACTGGCGCCTTCCTGGCTCAGCTCTACCCGCCTTGCCTTTGCACTTAGGTCCCAGCGTCCTTGAGGAGGGCTTAGGGGCTGGTGGGTTGCACACTGCCAAGGGCTCCAGCAGTGAAAGCTCTGTCAGAGGGAAGGGAAGGGCAACAGCAGGGCTCCTTCAGCGGTTCCTTGGCCGCCCAGACAAAGCTCCGCACGGAGAGCACCAGGTCCAAGGGCCCCTGGCTGGGTTTTGCATCCCCACACACCCAGAGGCTGACTCCGTGGGTGCCTAGAAAGTGTATGAGAGACGTAGGTTCCCTAGCACTCTCCTCCCCAGCAGAGACATGTGCAGGTGGTTGGGGCCTGATCCTGCGTGTCTGGGTTCCTGCCACAGCCCAACTCAGGGGAAGCAGCCCCTGAGGCAAGACCTGCTGGAGGAGCCCTGCGCGCCCGCCTGATAGGCGAGTGCACAGCCAGCAGGTAAGCGAGCCTCCTCGGGAAGAGGAGGCAGCCGAGCCCAGTCAAGAGAAAGCCCTGCTTGCACGGAGCTAAGTGGGCCTCCAGTACGGCAGAGCTCTAGCTCTGCTCAGAGCCCCGATCTGGCAGAGTTCCTGGCGCGAGGCTGCTCGGCCGGGGCTAGCCTTGCCCAGACTTGCCTTGCTTTTTAGGCTCCCCTCCCCAGGAAGGAGCAGGAGCGAGCCTGGAGACGCCACTGGCGTTTCCTTGCCTCAGCTCCAATCCTGCCTTGCCTTTGCACTTAGGTCCCAGTCGTCCTTAAGGAGGGCTTAGGGGCTGGTGGGTTGCACACTGCCAAGGGCTCCAGCAGTGAGAAGCTTCTGTCAGAGGGAAGGGAAGGGCAACTGCAGGGCTCCTCCAGCGGTTGCTTGGCCGCCCAGATTCAGCGCCGCACGGAGAGCACCAGGCTCCCAGGGCCCCTGGCTGGGGTTCAGCCCCGCACACACGGAGGCTGATTCCTTGGGTGCCCAGAAAGTGTATGACAGACGTAGGTTCCCTAGCACTCTCCTCCCCAGCAGAGACATGTGCAGGTGTTGGGGCCTGATCCTGCGTGTCTGGGTTCCTGCCCACAGCCCCACTCAGGGAAGCAGCCCCTGAGGCAAGACCTGCTGGAGAGCCCTGCGCCCCCGCTGATAGGCGAGTGCACAGCCAGCAGGGAAGCGAGCCTCCTCGGGGGAAGAGGAGGCAGCAAGCCCCGTCAAGCTGAAAGCCCTGCTTGCACGAAGCTAAGTGCGCCTCCAGTACGGCAGAGCTCTAGCTCTGCTTCAGAGCCCCGATCTGGCAGAGTTCCTGGCGCGAGGCTGCTCTGCCGGGGGCGCCTTGCCAGACTTGCTTGCTTTAAGGCTCCTCCCCAGGAAGGAGCAGGCTTGCAGGCCTGGGAA
>NW_017217950.1:0-33109 GCF_001704415.2 Capra hircus | reverse complement strand
GCTCGCGGAGGAAAGCGCACGTGCATGCCCCCACTGAGACGACGGACTGACTCCCTGGGACTCCAGAAGTAACCCAAGATCCATGTCAGCACTGGAGAGGATCCTCAGGTTCCGGCACCGACTCCACACAAGATCTTAGGCAGCGCATCGAGGGAGAGGAATCCCGAAGAGGCCTCGAGCAACTCGCTGGGGACTGCCTTTCCTGAGCCACCAGAGCGGCGTCCCTGAGGTCCCTGTCCTAAGTCGAGAGCACCTGCCGAAACTCAGAAAAATCCAGGAGTTCTCCCCCAGGCGAGATGAGGCCATTTCCGCGAGGACGTCTCGAGCTAATCAACCTAACCTCTGGAACTTCCAAAGGGTCCTCACACCCTTGCCTGCAACTCAAGAAGTTCCGCCGACATTACCCGTCTCACTCGAGAGGAAGCACACAGAGTCCCGCCACATCCAGAGGACCCCGTTTCCGCCTCCTAGCTCGAGAGGATGGATCCTTTCCCTGCGTGGTCGGGAAAGAATTCCCGCGTTCCTCGCACTCAAGAGGCGGCTCTCCACAGGAAAGGCAGAGAATCCAGCGGTCGAGCACCATTCCCAGAGTCCCCCAGATGTCTCAGTCCATTCCAGGGAAACCTGTTTTCCCCGGCACACCTCGACTTTCAAGGCGAGGATCGACTCACACCACGGTGGCACGTGGGACAGCCCTGTGGAAAGCCTCGTGGAAAGCCTCGTGGGAAAGCCTCGAGGGAAAGCCACAGATCCCTTATCCCGCGAAGGAAGCGTGACACTGCTGCTACAGCTCGGGAGGAAAGCGCACGTGCCATGCCCCCACTCGAGACGAGACTGACTCCCCTGGGGAGACTCCAGGAAGTACCCAAGACCATGTCAGCACTGGAGAGGAATCCTCAGTTCCGGCACCGACTCCACACAAGATCTTAGCCCCGCGATCGACGGAGAGGAATCCAAGCCCCGAGCAATTCCTATGGGGACTGCCCTTCCTGAGGCCACCAGAGCCGTCCCTGAGTCCCTGTCGTAAGTCGAGAGCACCTGCCGCAACTCGAAAAATCCAGAGGTTCTCCCTCTCCAGGCGATGATGAGGCCCATTTTCCGCGAGGGTCTCGAGGCTAATCACACCTGCCTCTGAACTTCCAAAGGGTCCTTCACACCCTTGCTGCAACTCAAGAAGTTCCCCGATACCCGCTCTCACTCGAGAGGAACAGCGGAGAGTCCGCCACATCCAGAGGAGCCCCGTTTCCGCCTCATAGTCGAGAGGGGAATCCTTTCCCTGCGGTCGGGAAAGAATTCCGCGTTCCGTCGCATCTCAAGAGGAGGCGGTCTCCACAGGAAACACGAGGAATCCAGGGTCGTGCCACCATTCCCGAGTCCCAGAATTTCAGTCCATCCAGGGAAACCTGTTTTCCCTGCACTGCCTCGACTTTCAAGCCAGAGATCACCTCACACCACGGTGGCACGTGGGACAGCCCTGTGAAAGCCCGTGGGGAAAGCCTCGTGGAAAGCCTCGAGGAAAAGCCACAGATCCCTTGATCCACGCAAAGGAAGTTGACACTGCCTGCTACAGCTCGGAGGAAAGCGCACGTGCATGCCCCACTCGAGACGAGGACTGACTCCCCTGGGAGACTCCAGACTACCCCAAGAACCATTCAGGCACTAGAGAATCCTCAGTTCCGGCACCGGACTCCACAAAGATCTTAGGCCCCGTCATTGACGGGAAGGAATCCCGAGAGGCCCCGAGCAACTCGCATGGGGACTGGCCTTTCCTGAGGCACCAGAGCGGGCCTGAGGTCCCCATTGTAAGTCGAGAGCACCTGCCGACCTCGAGAAAATCCAGGAGGTTCTCCCTTCCAGCGAGATTAGGCCCATTTCCGCTGAGGCATCTCGAGGCTAATCACACCTAACCTCTTGAACTTTACAAGAGGTCACTCACACCTTGCTGCAACTCAAAAGTTCCCCACTATACCGTCTCTACTGGAGAGAAGCACGAGTCCCCCCTCATCCAGAGGAGCCCCGTTTCCGCCTCCATAGCTCGAGAGAAGGATATTTCCCTGCGTGTGCGGAAAAAAATCCCCGGCTTCCCGTCGCATCTCAAGAGGAGGCGCTCTCCACAGGAAAGGCGAGAGGAACTCCAGGGTCGAGCCACCATTCCAGAGTCCCCCAGATGTCTCAGTCCATTCCAGGGAAACCTGTTTTCCCTGCCACTGCCTCGACTTCAAGCCGAGGATCGACTCACACCAGGTGGCACGTGGGACAGCCCTGTGGGAAAGCCTTCGAGGAAAGCCTCGTGGGAAAGCCTCGAGGAAAGCTTGCAGATCCCTTATCCACGCGAAGGGAAGCATGACACTGCTGCTACATCTCGGGAGGAAAGCCACGTGCATGCCCCACTTGAGACGAAACTGACTCCCCTGGGCGACTCCAGTACCCCAAGATCCATGTGTCAGCACTGGAGAGGAATCCTCAGGTTCCGGCACCGTACTCCACACAACTTGGCCCCGGCATCGACGGAGAGGAATCCCGAGAGGCCCCGAGCAACTCGCTTGGACTGGCCTTTCCTGAGGCCACCAGAGCGGCGTCTAGATCCCCGGTAAGTCGAGAGCACCTGCCACAACCTCGAGAAAATCCAGGAGGTTCTCCCCTCCAGGCGAGATAGGCCCATTTCCCTGAGGCATCTCGAGGCCTAATCAACCTAACGTCTGAACTTCAAAGGGTCTTCACACCCTTGCTGCAACTCAAGAAGTTCCCCGACATACCCTCTCCACTCGAGAGAACACGAGAGTCCCGCCCTCATCCAGAGGAGCCCCGTTTCCCCTCCTAGCTCGAGAGGAGCGGATCCTTTCCCTGTTTCGGGAAAGAATTCCCGGCTTCCGTCGCATCTCAAGAGGGAGGCCTCTCCACAGGAAAGCGAGCGGAACTCCAGGGTGTGCCACAATCTGAGTTCCCCCAGAGTCTCAGTCCATTCCAGGGAAACCTGTTTCCCTGCACTGCCTCGATTTCAAGCGAGGATCGACCACACCAGTGGCACGTGGACAGCCCTGTGGAAAGCCTCGTGGGAAAGCTCGTTGTGGAAAAGCTCGAGGAAAAGCCACGATCCCTTGATCCACCGAGGGAAACTGACACTGCTGCCACTCGGAGGAAAGCGCACTGCATGCCCCACCAGAACGAGGACTGACTCCCCTGGAGACTCAAAGTACCCCAAAATCCATGTCAGCACGGAGGGAGAATCCTCAGGTTCCGGCACCGGACTCTACACAAAGGTCTTAGGCCCGGCATTCGACGGAGAGGATCCCGAGAGGCCCCCGACATACTCGCATGGGGACTGGCCCTTTCCTGAGGCCACCAGAGCGGGTCCCTGAGTCCCCTGTAAGTCGAGAGCACCTGCCGCAACTCGAGAAAATCCAGGAGGTTTCCCCTCCAGCCGAGATGAGGCCCATTTCCGCTGAGGCCTCAGAGCTAATCACACCTAACCTCTGAACTTCAAAGGGTTTTCACACCCTGGCTGCAACTCAAGAAGTTCCCAACATACCCGTCTCCACTCGAGAGGAACACGAGAGTCCCGCCCTCATCCAAGGAGCCCCGTTTCCGCCTCCTAGCTCGAGAGGAGATCCTTCCCTGCGTGGTCGGGAAAGAATTCACGGCTTTCCGTCGCATCTCAAGAGGAGGCCTTCCACAGGAAAGGCGAGAGGAACTCCAGGGTCGTCCACCATTCCCAGAGTCCCCAGATGTCTCAGTCCATTCCAGGGAAAACTGTTTTCCCTGCACTGCCTCGACTTTCAAGCCGACGATCGACTCACACCACGGTGGCACGTGGGCAGCCTGTGGGAAAGCCTCGTGGGAAAGCCATCGTGGAAAGCCTCGAGGGAAAGCCACAGATCCCTTGATCCACGCGAAGGGAAGCGACACTGCTGCTACAGCTGGGAGGAAAGCGCACGTGCATGCCCCACTCGAGACGAGGACTGACTCCCTCGGGAGACTCCAGAAGTAACCCAAGATCCATGTCAGCACTGGAGAGAATCCTCAGGTTCCGGCACCGACTCCACACAAGGTCTTAGCCCGGCATCGAGAGAGGAAACCAGAGAGCCCCGAGCAACTCGCATGGGGACTGGCCTTTCCTGAGGCCCGCCAGACGTCCCTGAGGTCCCTCGTAAGTCGAGAGCACCTGCCGCAACTCGAGAAAATCCAGGAGGTTCTCCCCTCCAGGCGAGATGAGGCCCATTTCCGCTGGCTTCTCGAGGCTAATCACACCTAATCTCTGGAACTTCAAAGAGGTCCTTCACACCCTTGCTGCAACTCAAGAAGTTCCCCGACATACCCGTCTCACTCGGAGGAAGCACGAGAGTCCCGGCACATCCAGAGGAGCCCGTTTCCGCCTCTAGCTCGAGAGGAGGGGTTCCTTTCTGCGCTGTTCGGAAAGAATTCCGGCCTTCCATCGCACTCAAGAGGGCGCTCCACAGGAAAGAGAGAACTCCAGGGTCGCTGCAAGATTCCCAGAGTCCCCCAGATGTCTCAGTCCACTCCAGGGAAACGTTTTTCCTGCACTGCCTCACTTTCAAGCCGAGGAATGACTCACACCACGGTGGCACGTTGGACAGCCATTTGGGAAAGCGCGGAAAGCCTCTGGGAAAGACGGGGGAAGCCACAGATTCCTTCATCCACGCGAAGGAAGCGTGACACTACAGCTACAGCTCCGGGAGGAAAGCGCACGTGCATGCCCCAACTCGAGACGAGGACTGACTCCTTAGGGAGACTCCAAAATACCCAGGAACCATGTCAGCACTGGAGTGGAATCTCGCGTTCGCACCTACTCTACACAAGGTCTTAGGACCCAGCATCGACGGGAGAGGAATCCGAGAGGCCCCATGCAACTGCATGGGGACTGGCCTTTCCTGAGGCACCAGAGCGGGTCCCAGAGTCCCCGTCGTAAGTCGAGAGCACCTGCCGCAACTAGAGAAAATCCAGAGGTCTCCCTTCCAGGCGAGATGAGGCCCATTTCCGGTGAGGCGTCTCGAGGCTAATCACACCGAACATCTGGAATTTCCAAAGGGTCCTTCACACCCTTGCTGCAACTCAAGAAGTTCCCCGACATACCCGTCTCCACTCGAAAGGAACACGAGATGCCCATCCAGGCCCCCCCCGAGGAGCCCCGTTTCCGCCTCTAGCTCGAGAGGAGGGATCTTCCCTTCGTTTCGGGAAAGAATTCCCGCGTTTCCGTCGATCTCAAGAAGAGCGCTCTCCACAGGAAAGGCGAGAGGAACTCCAGGGTCGTGCCACCTTCCAGAGTCCCTCAGATGTCTCAGTCCAATTCAGGGAAACCTTTTTTCCCTGCACTGCTCGACTTTCAAGCCGAGGATCGACTCTCACCACGGTGGCACGTGGACAGCCTTGTGGGAAAGACTCGAGGGAAAGCCTCGTGGGAAAGCCTCGAGGGAAAGCCACAGATCCCTTGATCCACGCGAAGGGAAGCCTGACACTGCTGCTATAGCTGGGGAGGAAAGCGCACGTGCATGCCCCACTCGAGACGAGGACTGACTCCCCAGGGAGACTCAGGACGTACCCCAAGATCCATGTCAGACTGGAGAGGAATCCTCAGGTTCCGGCACCGACTCCACACAAGGTCTTAGCCCGGCATCGACAGGAGAGGAATCCGAGAGGCCCCCGTGCAACTCGCATGGGAATGGCCTTTCCTGAGGCCACCAGAGCATGTCCCTGAGGTCCCCGTCGTAAGTGGAGAGAAACTGCTGCAACTCGAGAAAATCCAGAAGGTTCTCCCCTCAGGCGAGATGAGGCCCATTTCCAATGAGCCTCTCGAGGCTAATCACAACCTAACCTCTGAACTTCCAAAAGTACATCACCCACTTGTTGCAACTCAAGAAGTTTCCCGACATAACGTCTCCACTTAGAGAGAAAGCTCAGCTCCCGCCGACATCCAAGAGAGCCCCGTTTCCGCCTCCTAGCCGAGAGGAGCGATCCTTTCCTGCGTTTCGGGAAGAATTCCCGGCTTCCTCGCATCTCAAGAGGAGGCGCTCTCCACAGGAAAGGCGAGAGGAACTCCAGGGTCGAGCCACCATACCAGAGTCCCCCAGATGTCTCAGTCCATTCCAGGGAAACCAGTTTTCCCTGCACTGCCTCGACTTTCAAGCCGAGGATCGACTCACACCACGAGTGCACGTGGACAGCCCTGTGGGAAAGCCTCGTGGGAAAGCCTCCTGCAAAACCTCAAGAAAGCCACAGATTTCTTCATCACGCGAAGGGAAGCATGACACTGCTGCTACAGCTCGGGAGGAAAGTGCACGTGCATGACCTAAGTCGAGACGAGGACTGAATCCCCGGTGGAGACTCCAGAAGTACCCCAAATCCATGTCAGCACTAGAGGAATCCTCAGGTTCCGGCCACGGACTCCACAAAGTCTTAGGCCCCGTCATTACCGGAGAGGAATCCCGAAAGCCCCGGCAGGCAACTCGCATGGGGACTGGCCTTTCCTGAGGCACCAGAGCGGGTCCCTGAGGTCCCCATTGTAAGTCGAGAGCACCTGCCGCCACCTCGAAAAATCCAGAGGTTCTCCCTTCCAGGCGAGATTACGCCATTTCCGCTGACATCTCGAGGCTAATCACACCTAACTCTTGACTTTCCAAAGGGTCCTTCACACCCTTGCTGCAACTGCAAGAAGTTCCCCAACAACCCGTCTCTACTGAGAGGAAGCAGGAGATCCCGCCCCATCCAGAGAAGCCGTTTCCGCCTCTAGCTCGAGAGCAGGGATATTCCCTGCGTGGTCGGAAAGAAAATCCCCGGCTTCCCGTCGCATCTCAAGAGGAGCGCTCTCCACAGGAAAGCGAGAGAACTCCAGGTCGTGCCACATTCCCAGATCCCCCAGATGTCTCAGTCCATTCCAGGGAAACCTGTTTTCCCTGCACTGCCTCGACTTTCAAGCCGAGGATCGACTCACACCAACGGTGTGCACGTGGGACAGCCCTGTGGGAAGCCTCGAGGAAAGCCTCGTGGGAAAGCCTCGAGGGAAAGGCAAGATCCCTTGATCACCCGGAAGGGAAGCGACACTGCTGCTACACTCGAGGAAAGCGCACGTGCATGCCCCACTGGAACGAGGACTGACTCCCTGGGAGACTCCAGAAGTAACCCAAGATCCATTTCACACTGGAGAGGAAACCTCAGGTCCGGCACCCGACTCCACACAAGATCTTAGGCGCAGACCGAGAGGGAATCCCGGAGAGCCCCCGAGCAAACTCGCATGTGACGTGCCTTTCCTGAGCCACCAGAGCGGTCCCCTGAGGCCGTCCTAAGGCGAGAGCACTGCCGAACTCGAGAAAATCCAGGAGGTTCTTCCCCCAGCGAGTGAGGCCATTTCCGCAGGACGTCTCGAGGCAAATCACACCTAACCTCTGGAACTTCCAAAGGGTCCTTCACACCTTTGCTGCAACTCAAAGAATTCCCCAATACCGTCTCACTCGAGAGGAAGCACCAGAGTCCCGCACACATCCAGAGGAGCCCCGTTTCCGCCTCCTAGCTCGAGGAGGATATCCTTTCCCTTGGTCGGGAAAGAATTCCCGGCTTCCGTCGCAATCAAGATGAGGCGCTCTCCACAGGAAAGGCAGAGGAACTCCAGGTCGAGCCACCATTCCCAGAGTCCCCCAGATGTCTCAGTCCATTCCAGGGAAACCTGTTTCCCGCACAGCCTCTACTTTCAAGGCGAGGATCGACTCACACCACGGTGGCACGTGGACAGCCCTGTGGGAAAGCCTCGTGGGAAAGCCTCGTGGGAAAGCTCGAGGGAAAGCCACAGATCCCTTGATCCCGCGAAGGGAAGCGTACACTGCTGCTACAGCTCGGGAGGAAAGCGCACGTGCATGCCCCACTCGAGACGAGGACTGACTCCCCTGGGGAGACTCCGAAGTACCCAAGATCCATGTCAGCACTGGAGAGGAATCCTCAGGTTCCGGCACCCGACTCCACACAAGTTTAGCCCCGGAATCGACGGAGAGGAATCCCGAAGAGCCCCCGAGCAATTCGCATGGGGACTGGCTTCCTGAGCACCAGAGCGGTCCCTGAGGCGGTCGTAAGTCAGAGCACCTGCCGCCAACTCGAGAAAATCCAGGAGGTTCTCCCCTCCAGGCGAGATGAGGCCCATTTCGGGAGGCGTCTCGAGGCTAATCAACCTGCCTCTGGAATTCCAAAGCCTTCCACCCTGCTTGACAACTCAGAAGTTTCCCCGACGTTACCCCTCTCCACCGAGAGGAAGCGCGAGAGTCCTCCCACATCCAGAGAAGCCCCGTTTCGCCTCCATAGATCGAGAGGGGAATCCTTCCCTGCGTGGTCGAAAGAATTCCCGGCGTTCCGGTCGCATCTCAAGAGGAGCGCTCTCCACAGGAAACACGGAGGACTCCAGGGTCGTACCACCATTCCTGAGTGCCAGAGATTCTCAGTCCATTCCAGGGAAACCTGTTTTCCCTGCACTGCCTCGACTTTCAAGCGAGGATCCACTCACACCACGGTGGCACGTGGGACAGCCCTGTGTGTGAAAGCCTCTGGGAAAGCTCGTGGGAAAGCCTCGGGAAAGCCACAGATCCTTGATCCACGCAAAGGGAAGTGTGACACTTGCTGCTACAGCTCGGGAGAAAGCGCACGTGCATGCCCCCACTCGAGACGAGGACTGACTCCCTGGGAGACTCCGAAGTACCCCAAGACCATGTCAGCACCTGAGAGGAATCCTCAGGTTCCGGCACGGACTCCACAAAATCTTAGGCCCGTCATTGACGGAGAGGAATCCGAAAGGCCCCGGAGCAACTCGCATGGACTGGCCTTTCCTGACCACCAGAGCGGGTCCCTGAGCGTCCATTGTAAGTCGAGAGCACCTGCCGCACCTCGAGAAAATCCAGGAGGTTCTCCCTTCCAGCGGAGATTAGGCCCATTTCGCTGAGGCATCTCGAGGCTAATCACACCTAACCTCTGACTTCAAAGGGTCCTTCACACCCTTGCTGCAACTCAGAAGTTCCCCAACATACCCTCTCTACTGGAGAGGAAGCACCGATGTCCCGCCCTCATCCAGAGGAGCCCCGTTTCCGCCTCATAGCTCGAGAGAAGGGATTTCCCTGCGTGTCGGGAAAGAAATTCCCGGCGTTCCCGTCGCACTCTCAAGAGAGGTCCTCTCACAGAAAGGCGAGAGGAACTCCAGGGTCGTCACATTCCAGAGTCCCCAGATGTCTCAGTCCATTCCAGGGAACCTGTTTTCCCTGCACTGCCTCGACTTACAAGCCGAGGATCGACTCACACCAGTGCACGTGGGACAGCCCTGTGGGAAAGCCTCGAGGAAAGCCTCGTGGAAAGCCTTGAGGGAAAGTTGAATCCCTTGACATGCGAAGAAAGCATGACACTGCTGCTACATCTCGGGAGGAAAGCACACGTGCATGCCCCACTTGAGACGAGGACTGACTCCCCGGGCGACTCCAGCCGTACCCCAAGATCCATGTCAGCACTGGAGAGGAATCCTCATCGGTTCCGCACCTACTCCACACAAGGTCTTAGGCCCGCGGCATCGACGGGAGAGGAATCCCGGAGGCCCGAGCAACTCGCTGGGACTGGCCCTTCCTTACGCACCGGAGCGGTCCGTGAGGTCCCGTGTAAGTCGAGAGCACCTGCCACAACTCGAGAAAATCCAGGAGGTTCTCCTCCAGGCGAGATGAGGCCCATTTCCCCGTGAGGCATCTCGAACTAATCAAACCTAACGTCTGGAACTTTCACAAGGGTCTTTCACACCCTTGCTGCAACTCAAGAAGTTCCCCGACATACCCGTCTCCACTCGAGAGAATCACGAGAGTCCCGCCCATCAAGGAGCCCCGTTTCCGCCTCCTACTCGAGAGGGAGGATCCTTTCCCGTGTTCCGGGAAAGAATTCCCGTCGTCCCTCGCATCTCAAGAGGAGGCCCTCTCCACAGGAAAGGCGAGCGAACTCCAAGGTGTTGCCACACAAATCGCATAGTCCCCAGAGGTCTCAGTCCATTCCAGGGAAACCTGTATCCCTGCACTGCCTCGACTTTCAAGCGAGGATCACTCACACCACGTTGCACGTGAGACAGCCCCTGTGGAAAGCCTCGTGGGAAAGCTTGGAAAGACTGAGGAAAAGCCACTCGATTCCTTTGATCACTCACGGGAACATGACACTGCTGCCATCTCGGAGGAAAGCGCACTGCATGCCCCCAAACGAGACGAGGACTGACTCCCCTAGGAGACTCCAAAGTACCCCAAAATCCAGTTCAGCACTGGAGAGGAATCTCAGGTTCCGGCACCGACTCACACAAGAGTCTTAGGCCCCGGCATCGACGGGAGAGAGCCCTAGAGGCCCCGAGCATACTCGCATGGGGACTGGCCTTTCCTAGAGCACCAGAGCGGGTCCCTGATGTCCCCGTCTGTAATCGAGAGCACCTGCCGCAACTCGGAGAAAATCCAGGAGGTTCGCCTCCAGGCGAGATGAGGCCCATTTCCGCTGAGCGCCCGCGGCTAATCAACCTACCCTCTGGAACTTACCAAAGGCGTTTCACACCCTGGCTGCAACTCAAGATTTCCCCGACATACCCGTCTCCACTCGAGAGGAACAACGAGAGTCCCGCCCTCATCCAGAGGAGCCCCGTTCGCTCCTAGCCGAGAGGAAGATCCTTCCCTCTTGGTCGGGAAAGAATTCACGGCATTTCCGTCGCATCTCAAGAGGACACTCTCCACAGGAAAGGCGAGAGGAACTCCAGGCGTACACCATTCCAGAGCCCCCAGATGTCTCAGTCCATTCCAGGGAAACTGTTTCCGCGCACTGCCTCGACTTTCAAGCCGAATCGACTCACACCACGTGGCACGGGCAGCCTGTGGGAAGCCTCGGGGAAAGCTCGTGGAAAGCCTCGAGGAAAGCCACAGATCCCTTGATCCACGCGAAGGGAAGGACACTGCTGCTACAGCTGGAGGAAAAGCGCACGTGCATGCCCCACTCGAGACGAAGACTGACTCCACACGGAGACTCAGAAGTACCCCAAGATCCATGTCAACACTGGAGAGGAATCCTCAGTTCCGCGCACCGACTCCACACAAGTGGTCTTGAGCCGGCATCGATGGAGAGGAATACCGAGAGGCCCCGAGCAACTCGCATGGGGACTGGCCTTTCCTGGGCCACCAGACAGTCCTGAATTCCCTCGTAAGTCGAGACACCTGCCGCAACTCGAGAAAATCCAGGAGTTCTCCCCTCCAGGCGAGATGAGGCCCATTTCCGCTGAGGCTTCTCGAGGCTAATCACACCTAATCCTGGAACTTTCAAAGGTCCTTCACACCCTTGCTGCAACTCAAGAGTTCCCGACATACCCGTCTCGACTCGAGAGGAAGCACGAGAGCCCGCCACATCCAGAGGAGCCCCGTTTCCGCCTCCTAGCTCGAGAGGAGGTCCTTTCCCTGCGTGTTCAGGAAAGAATTCCTGGCCTTCCATCGCAGCTCAAGAGGGGCGCTCTCTACAGGAAGGTGAGAGGAACTCCAGGGTCGTGCCAAGATTCCGAGAGTCCCCCAGATGTCTCAGTCCACTCCAGGGAAACCTGTTTTCCTGCACTGCTCACTTTCAAGCCGAGGAATGACTCACACCACGTGGCACGTTGGACAGCCATTTGGGAAAGCCTCGTGGGAAAGCTCGTGGGAAAGCTCGGGAAAGCCACAGATTCCTTCATCCCCGCAAGGGAAGCGTGACACTACAGCTACAGCTCGGGAGGAAAGCGCACGTGCATGCCCCACTCGAGACGAGGACTGACTCCCTTAGGGAGACTCCAAAAGTACCCGAGAACCATGTCAGCACTGGAGTGGAATCCTCCGTTCCGCACGCTACTCTACACAAGGTCTTAGGACCCAGGATCGACGGAGAGGAATCCCGAGAGGCCCCATGCAACTGCATGGGGACTGGCCTTTCCTGAGGCACCAGAGCGGGTCCCAGAGGCCCCGTCGTAAGTCGAGAGCACCTGCCGCAACTAGAAAAATCCAGGAGGTTTCTCCTTCCATCGCGAGATGAGCCCTTTCCGGTGAGGCGTCTCGAGGCTAATCACACCGAAATCTGGAACTTCCAAAAGGGTCCTTTCACACCTTGCTGCAACTCCAAAAGTTCCCCGACATACCCGTTTCCACTCGAAAGGAAGCACGAGAGTCCGGCCCACATCCAGAGGAGCCCCGTTTCCGCCTCCTAGCTCGAGAGGAGGATCACCTTCGTGTTTCGGGGAAAGAATTCCCGACGTTTCCGTCGCATCTCAAGAAGAGCGCTCTCCACAGGAAAGGCGAGAGGAACTCCAGGGTCGTGCACCATTCCCAGAGTCCTCAGATGTCTCAGTCAATTCAGGGAAACCTTTTTTCCCTGCACTGCCTCGACTTTCAAGGCGAGGATCGACTCTCACCACTGGGCACGTGGGACAGCCTTGTGGAAAGACTCGATGGGAAAGCCTCCGTGGAAAGCCTCGAGGAAAGCCACAGATCCCTTGATCCACGCGAAGGGAAGCCTGACACTGCTCTAAGTCGGGAGGAAAGCGCACTGTGCATGCCCCCACTCGAGACGAGGACTGACTCCCGGGGAGACTCAGGAGTACCCCAAGATCCATGTCAGGACTGGAGAGGAATCCTCGGTTCCGGCACCGACTCCACACAAGTTTAGGCCCGTGCATCGACAGGAGAGGAATCCCGAGAGCGCCCGTGCAACTCGCATGGGGAATGGCCTTTCCTGAGGCCACCAAGCGATGTCCTGCAGGTCCCTGTCGTAAGTGGAGAGAACTGCTGCAACTCGAGAAAACTCAGGAAGTTCTCCCTCCAGGCGAGATGAGGCCCATTTCCAAGTGAGGCTCTCGAGGCTAATCACACCTAACCTCTGGAACTCCAAAGGGTACATCACCCATTGTGCACTCCAGAAGTTCCCCGACATACCCGTCTCACTGAGAGAACCGAGGCCGCCGACATCCAGAGGAGCCCTCTCCGCTCTAGCTCGAGAGGGAATGCCTTCCCTGCGTGTTCGGGAAGAATTCCGGTCTTCCATCGCGAGTGTCGAGAGGAGAGCGCGCGCACGAGAGAGAGAGCGGAAGGAACCCAGGGTCGCCACCATACTCAGAGGTCCCCAGATGTCTCAGTCCTTCCAGGAACCATTCTGCAGCCCTCGATTTCAGGCGGGAGACATACACCACGTGTGGCACGTGGGACAGCCCTGTGGGAAACCTCGTGGGAAAGCCTCCTGCAAAACCTCAATGAAAGCCACAGATTTCTTCATCCACGCAAGGAAGCATGACACTGCTGCTACAGTCGGAGAAAGCACGTGCATCACCATCGAGACCGAGGACTGAATCCCGTGGAGACTCCAGAAGTACCCCAAGAACCATGCAGCACTGAGAGGAATCCTCAGGTTCCGGCACGACTCCCACAAAGATTGAGCCCCGCAATGACGGAGAGGAATCCGAAGAGGCCCCGAGCAACTGCGCATGGGGACTGGCCTTTCCTGAGGCCACCAGAGCGGGTCCTGAGGTCCCTGTAAGTCGAGAGCACTGCCCACCTCGAGAAAATCCAGGAGGTTCTCCCTTCCAGGCGTATAGGGCCATTTCCGCTGCAGATCTCGAGGCTAATCCACCTAACTCTTGAACTTCCAAAGGTCCTTCACACCCTTGCTGCAATCACAGAAATTCCCGACATACCCGTCTCACTCGGAGAGAGCACGAGAATCCGCCCCATCCAAGAAGCCCCGTTTCCGCCTCATAGCTCGAGAGAGGATCTTTCCCTGCGTGTCGGGAAAGAATCCCGCGTTCCCGTCGCATCTCAGAGGCAGGTGCTCTCACAGGAAAGCGAGAGGAACTCCAGGGTCGTGCCACCATTCCCAGAGTCCCCAGATGTCTCAGTCCATTCCAGGGAAACCTGTTTTCCCTGCACTGCCTCGACTTTCAAGCGAAATCGCTCACACCAGGTGGCACGTGGGACAGCCCTGTGGGAAACCTCGGGGAAAGCCTCGTGGGAAAGCCTCGAGGAAAGGCAGATCCCTTGATCCACGGAAGGAAGCTGACACTTCTGCTACACTCGGAGGAAAGGCACGTGCATGCCCCACTGAGACGAGACTGACTCCCTGGGAGACTCCAGAAGTAACCCAAATCCATGTCAGCACTGGAGAGGAATCCCAGGTCTCGGCACCGACTCCACACAAGATCTTAGCCAACGGCACGATGAGGAATCCCGAAGGCCCCGAGCAACTCGCTTGCGGGACTGCCTTTCCTGTAGGCCACCAGAGCGGTCCTGAGCTCCTCCTAAGTCGAGAGCACCTGCCCAACTCAGAAAATCCAGGAGGTTTCTCCCTCCAGGCGATGATGAGCCCATTTCCCTGAGCTCCGAGGCAAATCACACTCAACGTCTCTGAACTTCCAAACGTCCTTCAACTTTGCCAACTCAAAGAAGTCTCCCCGAATACCCGTCTCACTCAAGAGGCAAGCACCAGAGCCCGCCCAACATCAGAGGACCCGTTTCCCCTCTTAGCTCGAGAGAGATCCTTTCCTGCGGTTGTCGAAAAAATTCCCGGCTTCCTCGCATCTCAAAGATGAGCGCTCTCCACAGGAAAGCGAGAGGAACTCCAGGGCGCAGCCACATTCCCAGAGTCCCCAGATGTCTCAGTCCATCCAGCGAAACCTTTTCCCGCACCAGCCCGACTTTCAGGCCGAATCGACTCACACCACTGCAACGTGGAACGCCCTGTGCGAAAGCCTCGCGGAAAGCACGTTGGGAACTCGAAGGACAAAGCCACAATTCCTTATACCTCGCGAATGGAAGCGGTGACACTGCTTAATCGAGAAAGCACTGATGCCCATCGAACGAGACTGACCCCCTGGGAACTCGGAAATACCCAAATCCATGTCAGCCTGAAGGAACTAAGGTTCCTCACCGACTCACACAAATTATTTAGACACCCGGAATCGACGGGAAGGAATCCAAAGCCCGAGCAATCGCATCAACTCTTTCCCTGAGACACCAGAGCAGATCTCTCCGAATGTAGCAGCAGTGTCACTGCTTCCCTTCGCGTGGATCAAGGGATCTGTGGCTTTCCTCGAGGCTTTCCCACGAGGCTTTCCCACGAGCTTTCCCACAGGGCTGTCCCACGTGCCACCGTGGTGTGAGTCGATCCTCGGCTTGAAAGTCGAGGCAGTGCAGGGAAAACAGGTTTCCCTGGAATGGACTGAGACATCTGGGGGACTCTGGAATGGTGGCACGACCCTGGAGTTCCTCTCGCCTTTCCTGTGGAGAGCGCCTCCTCTTGAGATGCGACGGGAACGCGGGAATTCTTTCCCGACCACGCAGGGAAAGGATCCCTCCTCTCGAGCTAGGAGGCGGAAACGGGGCTCCTCTGGATGTGGGCGGGACTCTCGTGCTTCCTCTCGAGTGGAGACGGGTATGTCGGGGAACTTCTTGAGTTGCAGCAAGGGTGTGAAGGACCCTTTGGAAGTTCCAGAGTTAGGTGTGATTAGCCTCGAGACGCCTCAGCGGAAATGGGCCTCATCTCGCCTGGAGGGGAGAACCTCCTGGATTTTCTCGAGTTGCGGCAGGTGCTCTCGACTTACGACGGGGACCTCAGGGACCCGCTCTGGTGGCCTCAGGAAAGGCCAGTCCCCATGCGAGTTGCTCGGGGCCTCTCGGGATTCCTCTCCCGTCGATGCCGGGGCCTAAGATCTTGTGTGGAGTCGGTGCCGGAACCTGAGGATTCCTCTCCAGTGCTGACATGGATCTTGGGGTACTTCTGGAGTCTCCCCAGGGGAGTCAGTCCTCGTCTCGAGTGGGGCATGCACGTGCAGCTTTCCTCCCGAGCTGTAGCAGCAGTGTCATGCTTCCCTTCGCGTGGATGCAAGGAATCTGTGGCTTTCCATCGAGGTCTTTTCCAGAGGCTTTCCCACGAGGCTTTCCCACAGGGCTGTCCCACGTGCCACCGTGGTGTGAGTCGATCCTCGGCTTGAAAGTCGAGGCAGTGCAGGGAAAACAGGTTTCCCTGGAATGGACTGAGACATCTGGGGACTCTGGATATGGTGGCACGACCCTGGAGTTCCTCTCGCCTTTCCTGTGGAGAGCGCCTCCTCTTGAGATGCGATGGAAACGCCGGGAATTCTTTCCCGAACACGCAGGGAAAGGATCCCTCCTCTCGAGCTAGGAGGCGGAAACGGGGCTCCTCTGGATGTGGGCGGGACTCTCGTGCTTCCTCTCGAGTGGAGACGGTTATGTCGGGGAACTTCTTGAGTTGCAACAAGGGTGTGAAGTACCCTTTGGAAGTTCCAGAGGTTAGGTGTGATTAGCCTCGAGAGCCTCATTGGAAATGGGCCTCATCTCGCCTGGAGGGGAGAACCTTCCTGGATTTTCTCGAGTTGCAGCAGTTTCTCTCCGACTTACGACGGGGACCTCAGGGACCATGCTCTGGTGGCCTCAGGAAAGGCCATTCCCCATGCGAGTTGCACGGGGCCTCTCGGGATTCCTCTCCTGTCGATGCCGGGTCCTAAGACCTTGTGTGGAGTCGGTGCCGGAACCTGAGGATTCCTCTCCAGTGCCTGACATGGATCTTGGGGTACGTCCTGGAGTCTCCCCTGGGGAGTCAGTCCTCGTCTCGAGTGGGGGCATGCACGTGCGCTTTCCTCCCCAGCTATAGCAGCAGTGTCAGGCTTCCCTTCGCGTGGATCAAGGGATCTGTGGCTTTCCCTCGAGGCTTTCCCACGAGGCTTTCCCTCGAGTCTTTCCCACAAGGCTGTCCCACGTGCCACCGTGGTGAGAGTCGATCCTCGGCTTGAAAGTCGAGGCAGTGCAGGGAAAAAAGGTTTCCCTGGAATTGGACTGAGACATCTGAGGGACTCTGGGAATGGTGGCACGACCCTGGAGTTCCTCTCGCCTTTCCTGTGGAGAGCGCCTCTTCTTGAGATGCGACGGAAACGTCGGGAATTCTTTCCCGAACACGAAGGGAAAGGATCCCTCCTCTCGAGCTAGGAGGCGGAAACGGGGCTCCTCTGGATGTGGGCCGGACTCTCGTGCTTCCTTTCGAGTGGAGACGGGTATGTCGGGGAACTTCTTGAGTTGCAGCAAGGGTGTGAAGGACCCTTTGGAAATTCCAGATGTTCGGTGTGATTAGCCTCGAGACGCCTCACCGGAAATGGGCCTCATCTCGCCTGGAAGGGAGAACCTCCTGGATTTTCTCTAGTTGCGGCAGGTGCTCTCGACTTACGACGGGGACCTCTGGGACCCGCTCTGGTGGCCTCAGGAAAGGCCAGTCCCCATGCTAGTTGCATGGGGCCTCTCGGGATTCCTCTCCCGTCGATGCTGGGTCCTAAGACCTTGTGTAGAGTAGGTGCAGGAACCGGAGGATTCCACTCCAGTGCTGACATGGTTCCTGGGGTACTTTTGGAGTCTCCCTAAGGGAGTCAGTCCTCGTCTCGAGTTGGGGCATGCACGTGCGCTTTCCTCCCGAGCTGTAGCTGTAGTGTCACGCTTCCCTTCGCGTGGATGAAGGAATCTGTGGCTTTCCCCCGAGTCTTTCCCACGAGGCTTTCCCACGAGGCTTTCCCACAATGGCTGTCCCAACGTGCCACCGTGGTGTGAGTCATTCCTCGGCTTGAAAGTCGAGGCAGTGCAAGGGAAAACACGTTTCCCTGGAAGTGGACTGAGACATCTGGGGGACTCTGGGAATCGTGGCACGACCCTGGAGTTCCTCTCACCTTTCCTGTAGGAGAGCGCCTCCTCTTGAGACTGCGATGGGAAGGCCAGGAATTCTTTCCTGAACACGCAGGGAAAGGAACCCTCCTCTCGAGCTAGGAGGCGGAAACGGGGCTCCTCTGGATGTGGGCGGGACTCTCGTGCTTCCTCTCGAGTCGAGACGGGTATGTCGGGGAACTTCTTGAGTTGCAGCAAGGGTGTGAAGGACCCTTTGGAAAGTTCCAGAGATTAGGTGTGATTAGCCTCGAGAAGCCTCAGCGGAAATGGGCCTCATCTCGCCTGGAGGGGAGAACCTCCTGGATTTTCTCGAGTTGCGGCAGGTGCTCTCGACTTACGATGGGAACCTCAGGGACATGATCTGGTGGCCTCAGGAAAGGCCAGTCCCCATGCGAGTTGCTCGGGGGCCTCTCGGTATTCCTCTCCCATCGATGCCGCGGCCTAAGACCTTGTGTGGAGTCGGTGCCGGAACCTGAGGATTCCTCTCCAGTGTTGACATGGATCTTGGGGTACTTCCTGAGTCTCCCCTGTGGAGTCAGTCCTCGTCTCGAGTGGGGGCATGCACGTGCGCTTTCCTCCCCAGCTGTAGCAGCAGTGTCACGCTTCCCTTCGCGTGGATCAAGGGATCTGTGGCTTTCCCTCGAGGCTTTCCCACGATGCTTTCCCACGAGGCTTTCCCACAAGGCTGCCCACGTGCCACCGTGGTGTGAGTCGATCGTCGGCTTGAAAGTCGAGGCAGTGCAGGGAAAACAGGTTTCCCTGGAATGGACTGAGACATCTGGGGGACTCTGGGAATGGTGGTACGACCCTGGAGTTCCTCTCGCCTTTCCTGTGGAGAGTGCCTCCTCTTGAGATGCGACGGAAATGCCGTGAATTCTTTCCCGACCACGCAGGGGAAGGATCTCTCCTCTCGAGCTAGGAGGCGGAAACGGGGCTCCTCTGGATGAGGGCGGGACTCTCGTGATTCCTCTCGAGTGGAGACGGGTATGTCGGGGAAATTCTTGAGTTGCAGCCAGGGTGTGAAAACCCTTTGTAAGTTCCAGAGGGTAGGTGTGATTAGCCTCGCGGCGCCTCAGCGGAAATGGGCCTCATCTCGCCTGGAGGGGCGAACCTCCTGGATTTTCTCGAGTTGCGGCAGGTGCTCTCGACTTACGACGGGGACATCAGGGACCCGCTCTGGTGGCCTCAGGAAAGGCCAGTCCCCATGCGAGTAATTCGGGGGCCTCTAGGGCTCCTCTCCCGTCGATGCCGGGGCCTAAGACCTTGTGTAGAGTCGGTGCCGGAACCTGAGCATTCCTCTCCCAGTGCTGACATGGATTTTGGGGTACTTTTGGAGTCTCCCCTAGGGGAGTCAGTCCTCGTCTCGTTTGGGGGCATGCAAGTGCGCTTTCCTCCCGAGATGGGCAGCAGTGTCATGTTTCCCGTCGAGTGGATCAAGGAATCAGTGGCTTTTCCTCGAGTCTTTTCCACAAGGCTTTCCCACGAGGCTTTTCCACAGGGCTGTCTCACGTGCCAACGTGGTGTGAGTCGATCCTCGGCTTGAAACTCGAGGCAGTGCAGGGAATACAGGTTTCCCTGGAATGGACTGAGACCTCTGGGGGACTATCAGATTTGTGGCACACCCTGGAGTTCCGCTCGCCTTTCCTGTGGAGAGGGCCTCCTCTTGAGATGCGATGGGAACGCCGGGAATTCTTTCCCGAGAACACAGGGAAAGGATCCCTCCTCTCGAGCTAGGAGGCGGAAACGGGGCTCCTCTGGATGAGGGCGGGACTCTCGTGATTCCTCTCGAGTGGAGACGGGTATGTCGGGGAACTTCTTGAGTTGCAGCAAGGGTGTGAAAGACCCTTTGTAAGTTCCAGACGTTAGGTTTGATTAGCCTCGAGATGCCTCAGGGGAAATGGGCCTCATCTCGCCTGGAGGGGAGAACCTCCTGGATTTTCTCGAGTTGTGGCAGGTGCTCTCGACTTACTACGGGGACCTCACGGACCCGCTCCGGTGGCCTCAGGAAAGGCCAGTCCCCAAGCGAGTTGCTCGGGGGCCTCTCGGGATTCCTCTCCCGTCGATGCCGGGGCCTAAGACCTTGTGTGGAGTAGGTGCCGGAACCTGAGGATTCCTCTCCAGTGCTGACATGGATCTTGGGGTACGGCTGGAGTCGCCCCAGGGGAGTCAGTCCTCGTCTCAAGTGGGGGCATGCACGTGTGCTTTCCTCCCGAGATGTAGCAGCAGTGTCATGCTTCCCTTCGCGTGGATCAAGGGATCTGCAACTTTCCCTCGAGGCTTTCCCACGAGGCTTTCCCTCGAGGCTTTCCCACAGGGCTGTCCCACGTGCCACCTTGGTGTGAGTCGATCCTCGGCTTGTAAGTCGAGGCAGTGCAGGGAAAACAGGTTTCCCTGGAATGGACTGAGACATCTGGGGGACTCTGGGAATGGTGGCACGACCCTGGAGTTCCTCTCGCCTTTCCTGTGGAGAGCACCTCCTCTTGAGATGCGACGGGAACGCCGGAATTTCTTTCCCGACCACGCAGGGAAATATCCCTTCTCTCGAGCTATGAGGCGGAAACGGGGCTCCTCTGGATGAGGGCGGGACTCTCGTGCTTCCTCTCCAGTAGAGACGGGTATGTTGGGGAACTTCTTGAGTTGCAGCAAGGGTGTGAAGGACCCTTTGGTAAAGTCAAGAGGTTAGGTGTGATTAGCCTCGAGATGCCTCAGCGGAAATGGGCCTAATCTCGCCTGGAAGGGAGAACCTCCTGGATTTTCTCGAGGTGCGGCAGGTGCTCTCGACTTACAATGGGGACCTCAGGGACCCGCTCTGGTGGCCTCAGGAAAGGCCAGTCCCCATGCGAGTTGCTCCGGGGCCTTTCGGGATTCCTCTCCCGTCAATGACGGGGCCTAAGATCTTTGTGGAGTCCGTGCCGGAACCTGAGGATTCCTCTCTAGTGCTGACATGGTCTTGGGGTACTTCTGGAGTCTCCCCAGGGGAGTCAGTCCTCGTCTCGAGTGGGGGCATGCACGTGCGCTTTCCTCCCGAGCTGTAGCAGCAGTGTCACACTTCCCTTTGCGTGGATCAAGGGATCTGTGGCTTTTCCTCGAGGCTTTCCCACGAGGCTTTCCCACGAGGCTTTCACACAGGGCTGTCCCACGTGCCACCGTGGTGTGAGTGGATCCTCGGCTTGAAAGTCGAGGCAGTGCAGGGAAAACAGGTTTCCCTGGAATGGACTGAGAAATCTCTGGCACTCAGGGAATGGTGTCACGACCCTGGAGATCCCCTCGTGTTTCCTGTGGAGACCGCCTCCTCTTGAGATGCGACCGGAACGCCGGGAATTCTTTCCCGACCACGCAGGGAAAGGATTCCGCCTCTCGATCTATGAGGCGGAAACGGGGCTTCTCTGGATGTGGGCAGGACTCTCGCTGCTTCCTCTCGAGTGGAGAGGGGTACGTCGGGGAACTTCTTGAGTTGCAGCAAGGGTGTGAAGGACCCTTTGGAAGTTCCAGAGGCCAGGTTGATTAGCCTCGAGACGCCTCCGCGGAAATGGGCCTCATCTCGCCTGGAGGGGAGAACCTCCTGGATTTTCTCGAGTTGCGGCAGGTGCTCTCGACTTACGACAGGGACCTCAGGGACCCGCTCTGGTGGCCTCAGGGAAGGCCAGTCCCCATGCGAATTGCTCGGGGGCCTCTTGGGATTCCTCTCCCGTCGATTCCGGTGTCTAATATCTTGTGTGGAGTCGGTGCCGGAACCTGAGGATTCCTCTCCAGTGCTGACATGGATCTTGGGGTACTTCCGGAGTCTCCCCAGGGGAGTCAGTCCTCGTCTCGAGTGGGGGCATGCACGTGCGCTTTCCTCCCGAGCTGTAGCAGCAGTGTCACGCTTCCCTTCGCGAGGATCAAGGGATCTGTGGCTTTCCCTCGAGGCTTTCCCACGAGGCTTTCCCACGAGGCTTTCCCACAGGGCTGTCCCACGTGCCACCGTGGTGTGAGTCGATCCTCGCCTTGAAAGTAGAGGCTGTGCCGGGAAAACAGGTTTCCCTGGAATGGACTGAGACATCTGGGGGACTCTGGGAATGGTGGCTCGACCCTGGAGTTCCTCTTGCCTTTCCTGTGGAGAGCGCCTCATCTTGAGTTGCGACGGAAACGCCGGGAATTCTTTCCCGACCACGCAGGGAAAGGATCCATCCTCTCGAGCTAGGAGGCGGAAACGGGGCTCCTCTGGATGTGTGCGGGACTCTGGTGCTTCCTCTCGAGTGGAGACGGGTATGTGGGGGAACTTCTTGAGTTGCAGCAAAGGTGTGAAGGACCCTTTGGAAGTTCCAGAGGTTAGGTGTGATTTGCCTCGAGACGTTTCTGCGGAAATGGGCCTCACCTCGCCTGGCGGGTAGAACCTCCTGGATTTTCTCGAGTTTCGGCAGGTGCTCTCGACTTAGGACGAGGACCTCAGGGACCCGCTCTGGTGGCCTCAGGAAAGGCCAGTCCCCAAGCGAGTTGCTCGGGGGCCTCTCGGGATTCCTCTACCATCGATGCCGGCTGCCTAAGATCTTGTGTGGAGTCGGTGCCGGAACCTGAGGTTTCCTCTCCAGTGCTGACATGGATCTTGGGTTACTTCTGGAGTCTCCCCAGGGGAGTCAGTCCTCGTCTCCAGTGGGGGCATGCACGTGCGCTTTCCTCCCGAGATGTAGCAGGAGTGTCATGCTTCCCTTCGCGTGGATCAAGGGATCTGCAACTTTCCCTCGAGGCTTTCCCACGAGGCTTTCCCTCGAGGCTTTCCCACAGGGCTGTCCCACGTGCCACCTTGGTGTGAGTCGATCCTCGGCTTGAAAGTCGAGGCAGTGCAGGGAAAACAGGTTTCCCTGGAATGGACTGAGACATCTGGGGGACTCTGGGAATGGTGGCACGACCCTGGAGTTCCTCTCGCCTTTCCTGTGGAGAGCACCTCCTCTTGAGATGCGACGGGAACGCCGGGATTTCTTTCCCGACCACGCAGGGAAATATCCCTGCTCTCGAGCTATGAGGCGGAAACGGGGCTTCTCTGGATGAGGGCGGGAATCTCGTGCTTCCTCTCCAGTAGAGACGGGTAAGTTGGGGAACTTCTTGACTTGCAGCAAGGGTGTGAAGGACCCTTTGGAAAGTCAAGAGGTTAGGTGTGATTAGCCTCGAGATGCCTCAGCGGAAATGCGCCTAATCACGCCTGGAAGGGAGAACCTCCTGGATTTTCTCGAGGTGCGGCAGGTGCTCTCGACTTACAATGGGGACCTCAGGGACCCGCTCTGGTGGCCTCAGGAAAGGCCAGTCCCCATGCGAGTTGCTCCGGGGCCTTTCGGGATTCCTCTCCCGTCAATGACGGGGCCTAAGATCTTTGTGGAGTCCGTGCCGGAACCTGAGGATTCCTCTCTAGTGCTGACATGGTCTTGGGGTACTTCTGGAGTCTCCACCAGGGGAGTCAGTCCTCGTCTCGACTTAGGTCATGCACGTGCACTTTCCTCCCGAGCTGTAGCAGCAGTGTCATGCTTCCCTTCGCGTGGATGAAGGAAATCTGTGGCTTTCCATTCGAGGTTTTTGCCAGGAGGCTTTCCCACGAGGCTTTCCCACAGGGCTGTCCCACGTGCCACCGTGGTGTGAGTCGATCCTCGGCTTGAAAGTCGAGGCAGTGCAGGGAAAAACTGGTTTCCCTGGAATGGACTGAGACATCTGGGGGACTCTGGAGTATGGTGGCTCGACCCTGGAGTTCCTCTCGCCTTTCCTGTGGAGAGCGCCTCCTCTTGAGATGCGATGGAAACGCCGGGAATTCTATCCCGAACACGCAGGGAAAGGATCCCTCCTCTCGAGCTAGGAGGCGGAAACGGGGCTCCTCTGGATGTCGGGCGGGAGCTCGAGCTTTCCTCTCGAGTGGAGACGGGTTATGTCGGGGAACTTCTTGAGTTGCAACAAGTGGTGTGATGTACCCTTTGGAAGTTCCAGAGGTTAGGTGTGATTAGCCTCGAGAGGCCTCATTGGAAATGGGCCTCATCTCGCCTGGAGGGGAGAACCTCCTGGATTTTCTCGAGTTGCAGCAGTTGCTCTCCGACTTACGACGGGGACCTCAGGGACCATGCTCTGGTGGCCTCAGGAAAGGCCATTCCCCATGCGAGTTGCTACGGGGGCCTCTCGGGATTCCTCTCCTGTCGATGCCGGGTCCTAAGACCTTGTGTGGAGTCGGTGCCGGAACCTGAGGATTCCTCTCCAGTGCCTGACATGGATCTTGGGGTACGTCCTGGAGTCTCCCCTGGGGAGTCAGTCCTCGTCTCGAGTGGGGGCATGCACGTGCGCTTTCCTCCCCGAGCTGATAGCAGCAGTGTCAGGCTTCCCTTCGCGTGGATCAAGGGATCTGTGGCTTTCCCTCGAGGCTTTCCCACGAGGCTTTCCCTCGAGTCTTTCCCACAAGGCTGTCCCACGTGCCACCGTGGTGAGAGTCGATCCTCGGCTTGAAAGTCGAGGCAGTGCAGGGAAAAACAGGTTTCCCTGGAATTGGACTGAGACATCTGAGGGACTCTGGGAATGGTGGCACGACCCTGGAGTTCCTCTCGCCTTTCCTGTGGAGAGCGCCTCTTCTTGAGATGCGACGGAAACGTCGGGAATTCTTTCCCGAACACGAAGGGAAATGATCCCTCCTCTCGAGCTAGGAGGCGGAAACGGGGCTCCTCTGGATGTGGGCCGGACTCTCGTGCTTCCTCTCGAGTGGAGACGGGTATGTCGGGGAACTTCTTGAGTTGCAGCAAGGGTGTGAAGGACCCTTTGGAAAGTTCCAGATGTTCGGTGTGATTAGCCTCGAGACGCCTCACCGGAAATGGGCCTCATCTCGCCTGGAAGGGAGAACCTCCTGGATTTTCTCTGAGTTGCGGCAGGTGCTCTCGACTTACGACGGGGACCTCTGGGACCCGCTCTGGTGGCCTCAGGAAAGGCCAGTCCCCATGCTAGTTGCATCGGGGCCTCTCGGGATTCCTCTCCCGTCGATGCTGGGTCCTAAGACCTTGTGTAGAGTAGGTGCCAGGAACCTGGAGGATTCCTCTCCAGTGCTGACATGGTTCCTGGGGTACTTCTGGAGTCTCCCCTAAGGGAGTCAGTCCTCGTCTCGAGTTGGGGCATGCACGTGCGCTTTCCTCCCGAGCTGTAGCTGTAGTGTCACGCTTCCCTTCGCGTGGATCGAAGGAATCTGTGGCTTTCCCTCGAGGCTTTCCCACGAGGCTTTCCCACGAGGCTTTCCCACAATGGCTGTCCAACGTGCCACCGTGGTGTGAGTCGATTCCTCGGCTTGAAAGTCGAGGCAGTGCAAGGAAAACACGGTTTCCCTGGAAGTGGACTGAGACATCTGGGGGACTCTGGGAATCGTGGCACGACCCTGGAGTTCCTCTCACCTTTCCTGTAGAGAGCGCCTCCTCTTGAGCTGCGATGGGAAGGCCAGGAATTCTTTCCCTGAACACGCAGGGAAAGGAATCCCTCCTCTCGAGCTAGGAGGCGGAAACGGGGCTCCTCTGGATGTGGGCGGGACTCTCGTGCTTCCTCTCGAGTCGAGACGGGTATGTCGGGGAACTTCTTGAGTTGCAGCAAGGGTGTGAAGGACCCTTTGGAAAGTTCCAGAGATTAGGTGTGATTAGCCTCGAGAAGCCTCAGCGGAAATGGGCCTCATCTCGCCTGGAGGGGAGAACCTCCTGGATTTTCTCGAGTTGCGGCAGGTGCTCTCGACTTACGATGGGAACCTCAGGGACATGCATCTGGTGGCCTCAGGAAAGGCCAGTCCCCATGCGAGTTGCTCGGGGGCCTCTCGGTATTCCTCTCCCATCGATGCCGGGGCCTAAGACCTTGTGTGGAGTCGGTGCCGGAACCTGAGGATTCCTCTCCAGTGCTGACATGGATCTTGGGGTACTTCCTGGAGTCTCCCCTGTGGAGTCAGTCCTCGTCTCGAGTGGGGGCATGCACGTGCGCTTTCCTCCCCGAGCTGTAGCAGCAGTGTCACGCTTCCCTTCGCGTGGATCAAGGGATCTGTGGCTTTCCCTCGAGGCTTTCCCACGATGGCTTTCCCACGAGGCTTTCCCACAAGGGCTGTCCCACGTGCCACCGTGGTGTGAGTCGATCCTCGGCTTGAAAGTCGAGGCAGTGCAGGGAAAACAGGTTTCCCTGGAATGGACTGAGACATCTGGGGACTCTGGGAATGGTGGTCACGACCCTGGAGTTCCTCTCGCCTTTCCTGTGGAGAGTGCCTCCTCTTGAGATGCGACGGAAATGCCGTGAATTCTTTCCCGACCACGCAGGGGAAGGATCTCTCCTCTCGAGCTAGGAGGCGGAAACGGGGCTCCTCTGGATGAGGGCGGGACTCTCGTGATTCCTCTCGAGTGGAGACGGGTATGTCGGGGAACTTCTTGAGTTGCAGCCAAGGGTGTGAAAGACCCTTTGTAAGTTCCAGAGGGTAGGTGTGATTAGCCTCGAGACGCCTCAGCGGAAATGGGCCTCATCTCGCCTGGAGGGGCGAACCTCCTGGATTTTCTCGAGTTGCGGCAGGTGCTCTCGACTTACGACGGGGACATCAGGGACCCGCTCTGGTGGCCTCAGGAAAGGCCAGTCCCCATGCGAGTAATTCGGGGGCCTCTCGGGCATTCCTCTCCCGTCGATGCCGGGGCCTAAGACCTTGTGTAGGAGTCGGTGCCGGAACCTGAGGCATTCCTCTCCAGTGCTGACATGGATTTTGGGGTACTTTCTGGAGTCTCCCTAGGGGAGTCAGTCCTCGTCTCGATTGGGGGCATGCAAGTGCGCTTTCCTCCCGAGATGTAGGCAGCAGTGTCATGTTTCCCGTCGAGTGGATCAAGGAATCAGTGGCTTTTCCTCGAGTCTTTTCCCACAAGGCTTTCCCACGAGGCTTTTCCACAGGGCTGTCTCACGTGCCAACGTGGTGTGAGTCGATCCTCGGCTTGAAACTCGAGGCAGTGCAGGGAATACAGGTTTCCCTGGAATGGACTGAGACCATCTGGGGGACTATCAGGATTTGGTGGCACGACCCTGGAGTTCCTCTCGCCTTTCCTGTGGAGAGGGCCTCCTCTTGAGATGCGATGGGAACGCCGGGAATTCTTTCCCGAGAACACAGGGAAAGGATCCCTCCTCTCGAGCTAGGAGGCGGAAACGGGGCTCCTCTGGATGAGGGCGGGACTCTCGTGATTCCTCTCGAGTGGAGACGGGTATGTCGGGGAACTTCTTGAGTTGCAGCAAGGGTGTGAAAGACCCTTTGTAAGTTCCAGACGTTAGGTGTGATTAGCCTCGAGATGCCTCAGCGGAAATGGGCCTCATCTCGCCTGGAGGGGAGAACCTCCTGGATTTTCTCGAGTTGTGGCAGGTGCTCTCGACTTACTACGGGGACCTCACGGGACCCGCTCCTGGTGGCCTCAGGAAAGGCCAGTCCCCAAGCGAGTTGCTCGGGGGCCTCTCGGGATTCCTCTCCCGTCGATGCCGGGGCCTAAGACCTTGTGTGGAGTAGGTGCCGGAACCTGAGGATTCCTCTCCAGTGCTGACATGGATCTTGGGGTACGTCTGGAGTCGCCCCAGGGGAGTCAGTCCTCGTCTCAAGTGGGGGCATGCACGTGCGCTTTCCTCCCGAGATGTAGCAGCAGTGTCATGCTTCCCTTCGCGTGGATCAAGGGATCTGGCAACTTTCCCTCGAGGCTTTCCCACGAGGCTTTCCCTCGAGGCTTTCCCACAGGGCTGTCCCACGTGCCACCTTGGTGTGAGTCGATCCTCGGCTTGTAAAGTCGAGGCAGTGCAGGGAAAACAGGTTTCCCTGGAATGGACTGAGACATCTGGGGGACTCTGGGAATGGTGGCACGACCCTGGAGTTCCTCTCGCCTTTCCTGTGGAGAGCACCTCCTCTTGAGATGCGACGGGAACGCCGGGAATTTCTTTCCCGACCACGCAGGGAAATATCCCTTCTCTCGAGCTATGAGGCGGAAACGGGGCTCCTCTGGATGAGGGCGGGACTCTCGTGCTTCCTCTCCAGTAGAGACGGGTATGTTGGGGAACTTCTTGAGTTGCAGCAAGGGTGTGAAGGACCCTTTGTAAAGTCAAGAGGTTAGGTGTGATTAGCCTCGAGATGCCTCAGCGGAAATGGGCCTAATCTCGCCTGGAAGGGAGAACCTCCTGGATTTTCTCGAGGTGCGGCAGGTGCTCTCGACTTACAATGGGGACCTCAGGGACCCGCTCTGGTGGCCTCAGGAAAGGCCAGTCCCCATGCGAGTTGCTCCGGGGCCTTTCGGGATTCCTCTCCCGTCAATGACGGGGCCTAAGATCTTTGTGGAGTCCGTGCCGGAACCTGAGGATTCCTCTCCTAGTGCTGACATGGTCTTGGGGTACTTCTGGAGTCTCCCCAGGGGAGTCAGTCCTCGTCTCGAGTGGGGGCATGCACGTGCGCTTTCCTCCCGAGCTGTAGCAGCAGTGTCACACTTCCCTTTGCGTGGATCAAGGGATCTGTGGCTTTTCCTCGAGGCTTTCCCACGAGGCTTTCCCACGAGGCTTTCACACAGGGCTGTCCCACGTGCCACCGTGGTGTGAGTGGATCCTCGGCTTGAAAGTCGAGGCAGTGCAGGGAAAACAGGTTTCCCTGGAATGGACTGAGAAATCTCTGGCACTCAGGGAATGGTGTCACGACCCTGGAGATCCCCTCGTGTTTCCTGTGGAGACCGCCTCCTCTTGAGATGCGACCGGAACGCCGGGAATTCTTTCCCGACCACGCAGGGAAAGGATTCCGCCTCTCGATCTATGAGGCGGAAACGGGGCTTCTCTGGATGTGGGCAGGACTCTCGTGCTTCCTCTCGAGTGGAGAGGGGTACGTCGGGGAACTTCTTGAGTTGCAGCAAGGGTGTGAAGGACCCTTTGGAAGTTCCAGAGGCCAGGTTGATTAGCCTCGAGACGCCTCCGCGGAAATGGGCCTCATCTCGCCTGGAGGGGAGAACCTCCTGGATTTTCTCGAGTTGCGGCAGGTGCTCTCGACTTACGACAGGGACCTCAGGGACCCGCTCTGGTGGCCTCAGGAAAGGCCAGTCCCCATGCGAATTGCTCGGGGGCCTCTTGGGATTCCTCTCCCGTCGATTCCGGTGTCTAATATCTTGTGTGGAGTCGGTGCCGGAACCTGAGGATTCCTCTCCAGTGCTGACATGGATCTTGGGGTACTTCCGGAGTCTCCCCAGGGGAGTCAGTCCTCGTCTCGAGTGGGGGCATGCACGTGCGCTTTCCTCCCGAGCTGTAGCAGCAGTGTCACGCTTCCCTTCGCGAGGATCAAGGGATCTGTGGCTTTCCCTCGAGGCTTTCCCACGAGGCTTTCCCACGAGGCTTTCCCACAGGGCTGTCCCACGTGCCACCGTGGTGTGAGTCGATCCTCGCCTTGAAAGTAGAGGCTGTGCCGGGAAAACAGGTTTCCCTGGAATGGACTGAGACATCTGGGGGACTCTGGGAATGGTGGCTCGACCCTGGAGTTCCTCTTGCCTTTCCTGTGGAGAGCGCCTCATCTTGAGTTGCGACGGAAACGCCGGGAATTCTTTCCCGACCACGCAGGGAAAGGATCCATCCTCTCGAGCTAGGAGGCGGAAACGGGGCTCCTCTGGATGTGTGCGGGACTCTGGTGCTTCCTCTCGAGTGGAGACGGGTATGTGGGGGAACTTCTTGAGTTGCAGCAAAGGGTGTGAAGGACCCTTTGGAAGTTCCAGAGGTTAGGTGTGATTTGCCTCGAGACGTTTCTGCGGAAATGGGCCTCACCTCGCCTGGCGGGTAGAACCTCCTGGATTTTCTCGAGTTTCGGCAGGTGCTCTCGACTTAGGACGAGGACCTCAGGGACCCGCTCTGGTGGCCTCAGGAAAGGCCAGTCCCCAAGCGAGTTGCTCGGGGGCCTCTCGGGATTCCTCTACCATCGATGCCGCTGCCTAAGATCTTGTGTGGAGTCGGTGCCGGAACCTGAGGTTTCCTCTCCAGTGCTGACATGGATCTTGGGTTACTTCTGGAGTCTCCCCAGGGGAGTCAGTCCTCGTCTCCAGTGGGGGCATGCACGTGCGCTTTCCTCCCGAGATGTAGCAGGAGTGTCATGCTTCCCTTCGCGTGGATCAAGGGATCTGCAACTTTCCCTCGAGGCTTTCCCACGAGGCTTTCCCTCGAGGCTTTCCCACAGGGCTGTCCCACGTGCCACCTTGGTGTGAGTCGATCCTCGGCTTGAAAGTCGAGGCAGTGCAGGGAAAACAGGTTTCCCTGGAATGGACTGAGACATCTGGGGGACTCTGGGAATGGTGGCACGACCCTGGAGTTCCTCTCGCCTTTCCTGTGGAGAGCACCTCCTCTTGAGATGCGACGGGAACGCCGGGATTTCTTTCCCGACCACGCAGGGAAATATCCCTGCTCTCGAGCTATGAGGCGGAAACGGGGCTTCTCTGGATGAGGGCGGGAATCTCGTGCTTCCTCTCCAGTAGAGACGGGTAAGTTGGGGAACTTCTTGACTTGCAGCAAGGGTGTGAAGGACCCTTTGGAAAGTCAAGAGGTTAGGTGTGATTAGCCTCGAGATGCCTCAGCGGAAATGGGCCTAATCACGCCTGGAAGGGAGAACCTCCTGGATTTTCTCGAGGTGCGGCAGGTGCTCTCGACTTACAATGGGGACCTCAGGGACCCGCTCTGGTGGCCTCAGGAAAGGCCAGTCCCCATGCGAGTTGCTCCGGGGCCTTTCGGGATTCCTCTCCCGTCAATGACGGGGCCTAAGATCTTTGTGGAGTCCGTGCCGGAACCTGAGGATTCCTCTCTAGTGCTGACATGGTCTTGGGGTACTTCTGGAGTCTCCACCGGGGATTCAGTCCTCGTCTCGACTTAGGTCATGCACGTGCACTTTCCTCCCGAGCTGTAGCAGCAGTGTCATGCTTCCCTTCGCGTGGATGAAGAAATCTGTGGCTTTCATTGAGGTTTTTGCAGGAGGCTTTCCCACGAGGCTTTCCCACAGGGCTGTCCCACGTGCCACCGTGGTGTGAGTCGATCCTCGGCTTGAAAGTCGAGGCAGTGCAGGAAAAACTGGTTTCCCTGGAATGGACTGAGACATCTGGGGGACTCTGAGTATGGTGGCTCGACCCTGGAGTTCCTCTCGCCTTTCCTGTGGAGAGCGCCTCCTCTTGAGATGCGATGGAAACGCCGGGAATTCTATCCCGAACACGCAGGGAAAGGATCCCTCCTCTCGAGCTAGGAGGCGGAAACGGGGCTCCTCTGGATGTCGGCGGGAGGCTCGAGCTTTCTCTCAAGTGGAGACGGTTATGTCGGGGAACTTCTTGAGTTGCAACAAGTGGGTGATGTACCCTTTGGAAGTTCCAGAGGTTAGGTGTGATTAGCCTCGAGAGGCCTCATTGGAAATGGGCCTCATCTCGCCTGGAGGGGAGAACCTTCTGGATTTTCTCGAGTTGCAGCAGTTTCTCTCCACTTACGACGGGGACCTCAGGGACATGCTCTGGTGGCCTCAGGAAAGGCCATTCCCCATGCGAGTTGCACGGGGGCCTCTCGGGATTCCTCTCCTGTCGATGCCGGGTCCTAAGACCTTGTGTGGAGTCGGTGCCGGAACCTGAGGATTCCTCTCCAGTCCTGACATGGATCTTGGGGTACGTCCTGAGTCTCCCCTGGGGAGTCAGTCCTCGTCTCGAGTGGGGGCATGCACGTGCGCTTTCCTCCCCAGCTATAGCAGCAGTGTCAGGCTTCCCTTCGCGTGGATCAAGGGATCTGTGGCTTTCCCTCGAGGCTTTCCCACGAGGCTTTC
Organism: Capra hircus; assembly: GCF_001704415.2. Lineage (NCBI taxonomy): Eukaryota > Metazoa > Chordata > Mammalia > Artiodactyla > Bovidae > Capra > Capra hircus. The sequence goes on along the minus strand of NW_017217950.1, from coordinate 1,621 downwards.
CCTCGAGTCTTTCCCACAAGGCTGTCCCACGTGCCACCGTGGTGAGAGTCGATCCTCGGCTTGAAAGTCGAGGCAGTGCAGGGAAAAAAGGTTTCCCTGAATTGGACTGAGACATCTGAGGGACTCTGGGAATGGTGGCACGACCCTGGAGTTCCTCTCGCCTTTCCTGTGGAGAGCGCCTCTTCTTGAGATGCGACGGAAACGTCGGGAATTCTTTCCCGAACACGAAGGGAAATGATCCCTCCTCTCGAGCTAGGAGGCGGAAACGGGGCTCCTCTGGATGTGGGCCGGACTCTCGTGCTTCCTTTCGAGTGGAGACGGGTATGTCGGGGAACTTCTTGAGTTGCAGCAAGGGTGTGAAGGACCCTTTGGAAATTCCAGATGTTCGGTGTGATTAGCCTCGAGACGCCTCACCGGAAATGGGCCTCATCTCGCCTGGAAGGGAGAACCTCCTGGATTTTCTCTAGTTGCGGCAGGTGCTCTCGACTTACGACGGGGACCTCTGGGACCCGCTCTGGTGGCCTCAGGAAAGGCCAGTCCCCATGCTAGTTGCATGGGGCCTCTCGGGATTCCTCTCCCGTCGATGCTGGGTCCTAAGACCTTGTGTAGAGTAGGTGCAGGAACCGGAGGATTCCACTCCAGTGCTGACATGGTTCCTGGGGTACTTTTGGAGTCTCCCTAAGGGAGTCAGTCCTCGTCTCGAGTTGGGGCATGCACGTGCGCTTTCCTCCCGAGCTGTAGCTGTAGTGTCACGCTTCCCTTCGCGTGGATGAAGGAATCTGTGGCTTTCCCCCGAGTCTTTCCCACGAGGCTTTCCCACGAGGCTTTCCCAAATGGCTGTCCAACGTGCCACCGTGGTGTGAGTCATTCCTCGGCTTGAAAGTCGAGGCAGTGCAAGGAAAACACGTTTCCCTGGAGTGGACTGAGACATCTGGGGGACTCTGGGAATCGTGGCACGACCCTGGAGTTCCTCTCACCTTTCCTGTAGAGAGCGCCCCCTCTTGAGCTGCGATGGGAAGGCCAGGAATTCTTTCCTGAACACGCAGGGAAAGGAACCCTCCTCTCGAGCTAGGAGGCGGAAACGGGGCTCCTCTGGATGTGGGCGGGACTCTCGTGCTTCCTCTCGAGTCGGAGACGGGTATGTCGGGGAACTTCTTGAGTTGCAGCAAGGGTGTGAAGGACCCTTTGAAAGTTCCAGAGTTAGGTGTGATTAGCCTCGAGAAGCCTCAGCGGAAATGGGCCTCATCTCGCCTGGAGGGGAGAACCTCCTGGATTTTCTCGAGTTGCGGCAGGTGCTCTCGACTTACGATGGGAACCTCAGGGACATGATCTGGTGGCCTCAGGAAAGGCCAGTCCCCATGCGAGTTGCTCGGGGGCCTCTCGGTATTCCTCTCCCATCGATGCCGCGGCCTAAGACCTTGTGTGGAGTCGGTGCCGGAACCTGAGGATTCCTCTCCAGTGTTGACATGGATCTTGGGGTACTTCCTGAGTCTCCCCTGTGGAGTCAGTCCTCGTCTCGAGTGGGGGCATGCACGTGCGCTTTCCTCCCCAGCTGTAGCAGCAGTGTCACGCTTCCCTTCGCTTGGATCAAGCGGATCTGCGGCTTTACCATCTCTCTCTT
>NW_017217949.1:0-12203 GCF_001704415.2 Capra hircus | reverse complement strand
AGGGCCAGTTCCCATGCGTGTTGCTCGGGGGCCTCTCGGGATTCCTCTCCTCGAATGCCGGGGCCTAAGACCTGTGGGAGTCGGTGCCGGAACCTGAGAATTCCTCTGCAGTGCTGACATGGGTCTTGGGGACTTCTGGAGTCTCCACAGGGGAGTCAGTCCTCGTCTCGAGTGGGGGCATGCACGTGGCCTTTCTCCCGAGCTGTAGCCGCAGTGTCACGCTTCCTTTTGTGTGGATCAAGGGATCTGTGGCTTTCCCTCGAGGCTTTCCCACGAGGCTTTACCTCGAGGCTTCCAACAGGGCTGTCTGTCGTGCCACCGTGGTGTAGGTCGATCGTCGGCTTGAAAGTCGAGGCAGTGCAGGGAAAACAGGTTTCCCTGGAATGGACTGAGAAATCTGCGGGAATCTGGGAATGGTGGCACGACCCCTGGAGTCCATCTCGCCTTTCCTGTGGAGAGCGCCTCCTCTTGAGATGCGACGGGAACGCCGGGAAATCTTTCCCGACCACGCAGGGAAAGGACCCCTCATTTCGAGCTAGAAGCGGAAACGGGCTCCTCTGGATGTGGGCGGGACTCTCATGCTTCCTCTCGAGTGGAGACGGGTATGTCAGGGAACTTCTTGAGTTGCAGCAAGGGTGTGAAGGACCCTTTGGAAGTTCCAGAGGTTAGGTGTGATTAGCCTCGAGACGCCTCAGCGGAAATGGGCCTCATCTCGCCTGGAGGGGAGAACCTCCTGGATTTTTTCGAGTTGCGGCAGGTGCTCTCGACTTACAATGGGGACCTCAGGGACCGCGCTCTGGTTTCCTCAGGAAAGGCCAGTCCCATGCGAGTTGTTTGGGGCATCTCGGAATTCCTCTCCCGTCGATGCTGGCGCCTTATACCTTGTGTGGAGTCGGTGCCGGAACCTGAGAATAACTCTCCAGTGCTTACATGGTTCTTGGGGTACTTCTGGAGTCTCCCAGGTGAGTCAGTCCTCATCTCTATTGGGGCATGTATGTGCACTTTCCTCCAGAGCTGTAGCAGCAGTGTCACGCTTCCCTTCGCGAGGATCCAGGGATCTGTGGCTTTATCTGGAGGCTTTCCCACGATGCTTTTTCATGAGGAATTCCCACAGGGCTGTCCACGTGCCACCGTGGTGTGAGTCGTTCCTCGGATTGAAAGTCGAGGCAGTGCCAGGGAAAACAGGTTTCCCTGGAATGGACTGAGAAATCTGCGGGACTCTGGGAATGGTGGCACCACCCTGGAGTTCCTCTCGCCTTTCCTGTGGTGAGCGGCTCCTCTTGAGATGCGACGGGAACGCCGGAAATTCTTTCCCGACCACGCAGGGAAAGGATCCCTCCTCTCGAGCTAGGAGGCGGAAACGGGGCTCCTCTGGATGTGGGCGGGACAATCGTGCTTTCTCTCGAGTGGAGACGGGTATGTCGCGGAACTTCTTGAGTTGCAGCAAGGGTGTGAAGGACCCTTTGGAAGTTCCAGAAGTTAGGTGTGATTAGCCTCGAGACGCCTCACCGGAAATGGGCCTCATCTAGAATGGAGGGGAGAACCTCCTGGTTTTTTCTCGAGTGGCGGCAGGTGCTCTGGACTTACGACGGGGACCTCAGGGACCCCGCTCTGGTGGCTCAGAAAAGGCCAGTCCACATGCGAGTTGCTCGGGGCCTCTCGGGATTCCTCTCCTGTCGATGCCGTGGACTAAGACCTTGTGTGGATTTGGTGCCGGAACCTGAGGATTCCTCTCCCGTATGACATGGGTCTTGGGGGACTTCTGGAGTCTCCCAGGGGAGTCAGTCCTCGTCTCGAGTGGGGCATGCACGTGGGCTTTCCTCCCGAGCTGTAGCCGCAGTGTCACGCTTCCTTTGCGAGGATCAAGGGATCTGTGTCTTTCCCTCGAGGCTTTCCCATGAGGCTTTACTCGAGGGCTTTCCAACAGGGCTGTCCTCGTGCCACCGTGGTGTAGGTCGATCGTCGGCTTGAAAGTCAAGGCAGTGCAGGGAAAACAGGTTTCCCTGGAATAGACTGAGACATCTGGGGCTCAGGAATGGTGGCACGACCCTGGAGTTCTCTCGCCTTTCGCTGTGGAGAGCGCCTCTTCTTGAGATGCGAAGGGAACTCCGGAATTCTTCCCGACCACGCAGGGAAAGGATCCCTCCTCTCGAGCTAGGAGGCGGAAACGGGGCTCCTAAGGATGAGGGCGGCACTCTCGTGCTTCCTCTCGAGTGGAGACGGGTATGTCGGCGGAACTTCTTGAGTTGCAGCAAAGGTGTGAAGGACCCTTTGAAAGTTCCAGAGTTTAGGTGTGATAAGCCTCGAGACTCCTCAGCCGAAATGGCCTCATCTCGCCTGGAGGGGAGAACCTCCTGGATTTTCTCGAGTTGCCGCAGGTGCTCTCGGCTTCCGACGGGCGACCTCAGGGACACGCTCTAGTGCCCTCAGGAAAGGCCCGTCCCCATGCGAGTTGCTCGTGGGCCTCTAGCGATTCCTCTCCCGTCTATGCCGGGCCTGAGACATTGTGGTGGAGTCGGTGCCGGAACCTGAGGATTCCTCTCCAGTTCTGACATGGATCTTGGGGTACTTCTGGAGTCTCCCAGGGAGTCAGTCCTCGTCGCAGAGTGTGGCGTGCACGTGCGCTTTTCCTCCCGAGCTGTTAGCAGCAGTGTCACGCTTCCCTTTGCGTGGATCCAGGGATCTGTGGCTTTCTCAGTAGGCTTTCCCACGAGGCTTTCCCACTAGGCATTTCACAGGGCTCTCCCTCGTGCCACCGAGTTCTGAGTCGATCCTCGGCTTGAAAGTCGAGGCATTGCGGGGAAAACAGGTTTCCCTGGAATCGACTGAGACATCTGGGGGCTCTGGGAATGGTGGCACGACCCTGAGTTCCTCTCGCCTTTCCTGTGGAGAGCGCCTCTTCTTGAGATGGACGGGAACGCCGGAAATTCTTTCCCGACCACGAAGGGAAAGGATCCCTCCTCTCGAGCTATGAGGCTGAAACGGGGCTCTTCTGGTTGTGGGCGGACTCTCGTGCTTCCTTTCGAGTGGAAACGGGTATGTTTGGAACTTCTTGAGTTGCAGCAATGGTGTGAAGGGCCCTTTGGAAGTTCCCAGAGTTTAGGTGTGATTAGCCTCGAGATGCCCTCAGCGCAAATGGGTCTCATCTCGCCTGGAGGGGAGAACCTCTTGGATTTTCTCGAGTTGCGCCAGGTGCTCTCGACTTACGACGGGGACCTCAGGGACCCGCTTTGGTGGCCTCAGGAAAGGCCAGTCCCCATGCGAGTTGCTCGGGGAGCCTCTCGTGATGTCTCTCCCTCTCCAAAGCTGTCTTGGATCTTGACTGGCCTTTCCTGAGGCCACCAGAGCGCGGTCCCTGCGGTCCCCATTGTAAGTCCGAGAGCACCTGCCGCAACTGGAGAAAATCAAGGATGTTCTCCCCTCCAGGCAAAATGAAGCCTATTTCCGCTGACACATCTCAAGGCTAAGCACACTTAAACTTTGGAACTTCCAAGGGTCCTTCACACCCTTGCTGCAAATCAAGAAGTTCCCCGACATACCCGTCTGCACTTAAGAGGAAGCACCGATAAGTTCCGCCCACATCCAGAGGAGCCCCGTTTCCGGCCTCATAGCTCGAGAGGAGGGATCCTTCCCTTCGAGGTCGGGAAAGAATTCCCGGCGTTCTCGTCGCATCTCAAGAGGAGGCGCTCTCCACAGGAAAGGCGAGAGGAACTCCAGGACATGCCACCATTCTCCGAGTCCCCCAGATGTCTCAGTCCTTTCCAGGGAAACCTGTTTCCCCGCACTGACTCGACTTTCAAGCCGAGGATCGACTCACACCACTGTGGCACGTGGGACAGCCCTGTGGCAAAGCCTCGTGGAAAGCCTCGTGGGAAAGCCTCGAGGGAAAGCCACAGATACCTTGATCCACGAGATGGGAAGCGCGACACTGCTGCTACCGCTCGGGAGGAAAGCCGCACGTGCATTGACCCCAGTCGAGCCGAGGACTGACGGCAAGCTTGGGGAGACTCCAGAAGTACGCCAAGATCCATGTCAGCACTGGAGAGGAATCCTCAGGTTCCGGTCCCGACTCCACACAAGGTCTTAGGCCCCGGCATCGACGGGAGAGGAATCCTGAGAGGCCCCTAGCACCTCGCATGGGGACTGGCCTTTCCTGAGGTCACCAGAGCGGGTCCCTGATGTCTCCGTCGTAACTCGAGGGCACCTGAAGCAACTCGAGAAAATCCAGGAGGTTCTCCCCTGCAGGCGAGATGAGGCCCGTTTCCACTGAGGTGTCTCGAGGCTAATCACACTAAACTCTGGAACTTCAAAAGGGTCTTTCACAGTCATGCTGTAACTCAAGAAGTTCCCCGACATACCCGTCTCCACTCAAGAGGAAACACGAGGGTCCCGGCCACATCCAGAGGAGCTCCGTTTCCGGCTCGTAGCTCGAGATGAGGGATCCTTTCCCTACATGGTCGGGAAAGAATTTCCGGAATTCCCATCGCATCTCAAGAGGAGGCGCTCTCCAAAGGAAAGGGGAGAGGAACTGCAGGGTCGTGCCACCATTCCAAGACTCCCCCAGATGTCTCAGTCCATTCCACAGGAACCTGTTTTCCCTGCACTGGCTCGGCTTTCACGCCGAGGATCGACTCCCACCACCGAGACACGTGGGACAGCCCTGTGGGAGAGCCTCGTGGGAAAGACTCGAGGGAAAGTCACAATCCCTTGGTCCACGCAAGCAGAAGCATGACACTGCTGCTACAGCATGGGAGGAAAGGGCACACTCATGCCCCCACTCGAGACGAGGCCTGAATCCCCTGGGAGACTCCAGAGGTACCCCAAGATCCATGTCAGCACTGGAAAGGAATCCTCAGGTTCCGGCACCGACTGCACACAAGGTCTTAGGCCCCGACATCGAAGGGAGAGGAATCCGAGAGGCCCCGAGCAACTCGCATGGGACTGGCCTTTCCTCAGGCAAGAGCGGTCCTTGAGTCCAGGTCGTAAGTCGAGAGCACCTGCCCAACTCGAGAAAATCCAGGAGGTTCTCCCCTCCAGGTGAGATGAGGCCCATTTCGCTGAGGCGTCTCGAGGCTAATCACACCTAAACTCTCAACTTACAGAGTCCTTCACACCCTTGCTTCAACTCAAGAAGTTCCCCAACATACCCGTCGCCACTTGAGAGAAGCACAAGAATCCCGCCCATATCCAGTGAGCCCCTTCTCTGCCTCATAGCTCGAGAGGAGGGATCCTTCAGTGCGTGGTCGGGAAAAGAATTCCCTGCATTCCCATCGCATCTGAAGAGGAGGCGCTCTCCACAGGAAAGGCGAGAGGAACTCCAGGTCGTGCCACCATCCAGAGTCCCAAGATGTCTCAGTCCATTCCAGGGAAAACTGTTTTCCTGGCACTGCCTCACTTTCAAGCCGAGATCGACTCACACCACGGTTGCACGAGGGAAAGCCCTGTGGGAAAGCCTCGTGGAAGCGTCGTGGTAAACCCTCGAGGGAAAGCCACTGATCCTTGTTCACGCGAAGGAAGCGTGACAATGCTGCTAGAGCTCGGAGGAAAGCGCACGTGCATACCCAAACTCGAGACCAGGACTACTCCCCTGGGGAGACTCCAGAAGTACCCAAGATCCATGTCAGCACTGAGAGGAATCCTCAGTTCCAGCACCGACTCCACACAAGGTCTTAGGCCCCGGCATCGTCGGAGAGGAATCCCGAGAGGCCCCCGAGCAACTCGCATGGGGACTGCCTTTCCTAAGGCCAACAGAGCGGGTCCCTATTGTGCCCTTTGTAAGTTGAGAGCACCTGCCGCAACTCGAGAAAATCCAGGAGTTCTCACCTCCAGGCGTGATGAGGCCCATTTCCCGCTGAGGCGTCTCGAGGCTAATCACACATAACCTCTGAAACTTCCAAAGGGTCCTTCACACCCCTGCTGCAACTTAAGAAGTTCCCAGATAAACCCATCTCCACTCGGAGAGGAAGCACGAGAGTCCCGCCCACATCCAGAGGAGCCCCGTTTCCGTCTCCTAGCTCGAGAGGTAGGGATCCGTTCCCTGCGTGGTCGGGAAAGAATTCCCGGCGTTCCCGTCGCATCTCAAAAAGAGGCGCTCTCCACAGGAAAAGGCGAGAGGAACTCCAGGGTCGTGCCACCATTCCCAGAGTCCCCAAGATGTCTCAGTCCATTCCAGGGAAAACTGTTTTCCTGGCACTGCCTCCACTTTCAAGCCGAGGATCGACTCACCACCACGGTTGCACGAGGGAAAGCCCTGTGGGAAAGCCTCGTGGAAAGCGTCGTGGTAAACCCTCGAGGGAAAGCCACTGATCCCTTGTTCCACGCGAAGGGAAGCGTGACAATGCTGCCTAGAGCTCGGGAGGAAAAGCGCACGTGCATACCCAAACTCGAGACCAGGACTGACTCCCCTGGGGAGACTCCAGAAGTACCCAAGATCCCATGTCAGCACTGGAGAGGAATCCCTCAGGTTCCAGCACCGACTCCACACAAGGTCTTAGGGCCCCGGCATCGTCGGGAGAGGAATCCCGAGAGGCCCCCGAGCAACTCGCATGGGGACTGGCCTTTCCTAAGGCCAACAGAGCGGGTCCCTATTGTGCCCTTTGTAAGTTGAGAGCACCTGCCGCAACTCGAGAAAATCCAGGAGGTTCTCACCTCCAGGCGTGATGAGGCCCATTTCCGCTGAGGGCGTCTCGAGGCTAATCACACATAACCTCTGAAACTTCCAAAGGTCCTTCACACCCCTGCTGCAACTTAAGAAGTTTCCCAGATAAACCCCATCTCCACTCGAGAGGAAGCACAAGAGTCCCGCCCACATCCAGAGGAGCCCCGTTTCCGCCTCCTAGCTCGAGAGTAGGGATCCGTTCCCTGCGTGGTCGGGAAAGAATTCCCGGCGTTCCCGGTCGCATCTCAAAAAAGAGGCGCTCTCCACAGGAAAGGCGAGAGGAACTCCAGGGTGGTGCCACCATTCCCAGAGTGCCCCAGATATCTCAGTCCATTCCAGGGAAACCTGTTTTCCCTGCACTGCCTCAACTTTCAAGCCGAGGATCGACTCACACCACGGTGGCACGTGGGACAGCCCTGTGGGAAAGCCTCGTGTGAAAGCCTCATGGGAAAGCCCCGAGGGAAAGCCACTGATCCCTTGATCCCCGGGAAGGGAAGCGTGACACTGCTGCTGCAATTCGGGAGGAAAGCACACGTGCATGCCCCTACTTGAGACGAGGACTGACTCCCCTGGGGAGACTCCGGAGGTACCCCAAGATCCATGTCAGCACTGGAGAGGAATCCTCACGTTTCCGGCTCCGACTCCACACAAGGTCTTAATCCCCCGGCATGGACGGCAGAGAAATCCCGAGAGGCCCCGAGCAACTCGGCAAGGGGACTGGCCTTTCCTGAGGCCACCAGAGCGGGTCCCTGAGGTCTCCGTCGTAAGACGAGAGGACCTGCCGCAACTAGAAACAATCCAGGAGGTTGTCCCCTCCAGGCGAGATGAGGCCCATTTCCGCTGAGGCGTCTCGAGGCTAATCACACCTAACCTCTGGAACTTCCAAAGGGTCCTTCACACCCTTGCTGCAACTCAAGAAGTTCCCCGACATTCCCGTCTCTACTTCAGAGTATGCACGAGAGCCCGCCCACATCCAGAGGAGCCCCGTTTCCGCCTCCTAGCTCGAGAGGAGGGATCCTTTCCCTGCGTGGTCGGGAAAGAATTCCCGGCATTCCCGTCGCATCTCAAGAGGAGGCGCTCTCCACTGGAAGGCGAGAGGAACTCCCCGGTCTTGCCACCATTCCCAGAGTCCCGCAGATGTCTAAGTCCATTCCAGGGAAATCTGTGTTCCCTCGATTGCCGCGACTTTCAAGCCGAGAATCGACTCACACCACGGTGGCACGTGGGACAGCCCTGTGAGAAAGCCTTCTGGGAAAAGCCTCGTGGGAGAGCCTCAAGGGAAAGGCACAGATCCCTTGATCCAGGCGAAGGGAAGCGTGACACTGCCTGATACAGCTCGGGAGGAAAGCGCACGTGCATGCCCCCACTCGAGACGAGGACTGACTCCCCTGGGGAGACTCCAGAAATACCCCAAGATACATGTCAGCAACTGGAGAGGAATCCTCAGGTTCCGGCACCGTCTGCACACAAGGTTTTAGGCCCCGGCATCGACGGGAGAAGAATCCCGAGAGGCCCCCGAGCAACTCGCTTGGGGACTGGCCTTTCCTGAGGCCACCAGAGCGGGTCCCTGAGGGTCCCCGTCGTAAGTCGAGAGCACCTGCCGCAACTTGAGAACATCCAGGAGGTTCTCCCCTCCAGGCGAGATGAGGCCCATTTCCGCTGAGGCGTCTCGAGTCTAATCACACCTAACCTTTGAACTTCCAAAGGACCCTTCACACCCTTGCTGCAACTCAAGATGTTCCCCGACAATACCCGTCTCCAGTCGAGAGGAAGCACCAGAGACCCGCCCACATCCAGAGGAGCCCCGTTTCCGCCTCCTAGCTCGAGAGGAGGGATCCTTTCCCTGCGTGGTCGGGAAAGAATTCCGGGCGTTCCTGTCGCATCTCAAGAGGAGGTGCTCTCCACAGGAAAGGCGAGAGGAACTCCAGGGTCGTGCCACCATTCCAGAGTCCCCCAGATGTCTTAGTCCATTTCAGGGAAACCTGATTTCTGCACTGCCTCGAATTTCTAGCCGAGGATCGACTCACACCACGATGGCACGTGGGACAGCACTGTGGGAAAGCCTCGTGGGAAAGCCTCGAGGGAAAGCCACAGATCCCTTGATCCACGCGAAGGGAAGCGTTGCACTGCTGCTACAGCTCGGGAGGAAAGCGCACGTTCATGCCCCCACACAAGACGACGACTAACTCCCCTGGGGAGACTTCAGAAGTACCAAGATCCATGTCAGCACTGGAGAGGAAACTCAGGTTCCGGCACCGACTCCACACAGGGTCTTAGGCCCGGCATCGACGGGAGAGGAATCCCGAGAGGCCCCAGAGCAACTCGCATGGGGGACTGGCCTTTCCTGAGGCCACCAGAGCGGTTCCCTGAGGTCCCCGTAGTAAGTCAAGAGCACCTGCCGCAACTCGAGAAAATCCAGGAGGTTCTCCCTCCAGGCGAGATGAGGCCCTTTTCCTCTGAGGCGTCTCGAGGCTAACCATACCTAACATCTGGAACTTCCAAAGGGTCCTTCACACCCTTTGCTGCAACTCAAGAAGTTCCCCGACATACCTGACTCCACTCGAGAGGAAGCACGAGAGTCCCGCCCACATCCAGAGGAGCCCCGTTTCCGCCTCATACCTCGAGGTCAGGTATCCTTTCCCTGCATGTTCGGGGAAAGGAATTCCCGGTGTTCCCGTCGCATCTCATGAGGAGGCTCTCCACAGGAAAGGCGGAGGAACTCCAGGGTCATGCCACCATTCCAAGAGTCCCCCAGATATCTCAGTCTGCCGGGGTCCAGCCCCGCTGGATCCAGGGAATTCGACGGATGGACGGCGTTGTCGTGGAAAGTCTTTTTTATTTATTAATGTAAGATTAGATTAAGAAATTATAGTGTAGTAAGAAGATTAACTGGAGGAAAAGGGCTGAATATCTTGGTTTACGTGGAAGGCCAATAAAATTCCAGACAAAGAATTTTCACCATCTACGTTGGGCCACCAGCCCCTGCTTGAATATCTAAGGGTGCCTCACCTTAAGCTCCCTTTCGTGCAGGTCTTAACAGCCAGGCAAGTAAGTAGACCTGGCGAGCCTCCGCGCCCCTGGTGGAGATTCAGCCTGAAGTTAAAGTAAAAAGCAGAGAGAAGGAAAGGGAGAGAAGAAGAAAGAGAGAAAAAGACACGGGGGGAGCCTGAGTCTCAAGAAACCAGGCCGAGAGACTAGTTCGAGAAACTGGTCCGAGAAACTGGCCCCATCCTTTATTGTTCATAAAGCCTTTTATACTTTTGATAAAACATGGAGTTCAATGGGTAACACAAAATTATGTAGCGTTTGCACCCCAGACTCTTTCTGTACATCATTTTGTATACAAAAGGTCTCTGGTGATTTACATTATCTTCTGGCCAAGAGGCTTGTTAAACACTTTTTGGCTCTCTTCCTTAATGAATGTTAATTTTGTTTCCTCTGAAGTGTTTTTCTTTAATCTGCATTTCCTTAAAGCATTAAAGTTACATCTCTATAAAACAAAGGTGCAGTGGGTTATAACAAAGAAGGTACTTAACTCAAAGATCTAATGTTCCTAATACCAGGTCTACTACTTGTTTTTTTAATATACCAACTCTATCTAAAAATAAAGGATATGAAAATTTAGCAGCAAGCATTGACCCAAAAAATGAAACTTTTAATCAGTCCTATTATAAAGATTTTGACTCCTCGGATGCCCCTACATTCCTAGGATGCTTTAAGCTTCCTGTGCCTCCTGGGGAAAGGAGGCCTCAAACAATCACATGCCCAGCTGTACGAGTCCTGCAGGCAGGCTAGAAAGCATTCAGAGGGGTTTTTGGATTGAAACACTCTTTCAAATGCTGAAGACTAAAGCCCTGAATTGACTTTTTCCAGAAAATGTCAGAAGAGTGGAAAAGCAGAGCAAAAAAGCCGGCAGATTTTTGTTGGGGTATGTGCGTAGGAACTTCCAGAGGGGTCCCTGAAGTCTGAACACACCATGCCTATGTCAGTTTTCTTCCTCATGACGTTATCACGGACGGGAGTCCTCATACTGGCTCCCAGCATCAGTCCAATCCAGAGGAACCTGTTTTCCCTGCACTGCCTCGACTTTCACGCTGAGGATCAACTCACACCACGGTGGCACGAGGGAAAGCCCTGTGAGAAAGCCTCGTGGGAAAGCCTCCAGGGAAAGCCACAGATCCCTTGATCCACACGACGGGAAGCGTGACCCTGCTGCTACAGCTCGGGAGGAAAGCACACGTGCGTGCCCTCACTTGAGAGGAGGATTGACTCTCCAGGGGAGACTCCAGAAGAGCCCCAATATCCATGTCAGCACTGCAGAGGAAACCTCAGGTTCCGGCCCCGAACCACACAAGTTGTTCGGCCCGGGCATCAACAGGAGAGTTATCAAGAGAAGCCCCCCAGCATCTGGCATGGGGACTGGCCTTTGATGAAGCCACCAGAGCGGGTCCCTGACGTCCCCGTCGTAAGTCGGGAGCACCTGCCGCAACTCGAGAAAATCCAGGAGGTTCTCCCCTCCAGGCGAGATGAGGCCCATTTCCAATGAGGTGTCTCGAGGCTAATTACATCTAATCTCTGGAACTTCCAAAGGGTCCTTCACACCCTTGCTGCAACTCAAGAAGTTCCCCGACATTCCCATCTCCACTCGAGAGGAAACACGAGGGTCCTGCCCACATCCAGAGTAGCCCCGTTTCATCCTCCTAGCTAGAGATGAGGGATCCTTTCCCTGCTTGGTCGGGAAAGAACTTCCGGCATTCCCGTCGCATCTCAGGTGGAGGCGCTCTCCACAGGAAGGGAGAGAGGAACTCCATGGTCGTGCCACCATTTCAAGCGTCCCCAGATGTCTCAGTCCATTCCAGAGGATCTTGTTTTTACAGAGTGCCTAAACTTTCATGCCGAGGATCGCCTCACACCACGGTGGCACGGGGGACAGCCCTGTGGGAAAGCCTCGTGGGAAAGCCTCTAGGAAAAGCCTAGAGGAAAAGCCACAGATCCATTGATCCACGCGACGGGAAGCATGACACTGCTGCTACAGCTCGGGAGGAAGGGGCATGCGCATGCCCCACTCGAGACGAGGACTGATTCCCCTTGGGAGACTTCAGAAGTATCCCAAAAACATGTCAGCACTGGAGAGGAATACTCAGGTTCTGGCCCCCACTCCACACAAGGTCTTGGGCCCCGGCATCTACCGGTGAGGAATCCCGAGAGGCCCTCTAGCAACTCACATGGGAACTGGTCTTTCCTAAGGCCAACAGAACGGGTCCCTGAGGTCCCCGTCGTAAGTCGAGAGCACCTGCCACAACTCGAGAAAATGAAGGAGATTCTCCCCTTCAGGCGAGATGAAGCCCATTTCCACTGAGACGTCTCGAGGCTAATCACACCTAACCTCTGGAACTTCCAAAGGGTCTTTCACACCATAGCTGCAACTCAAGAAGTTCCACGAGAGACCCGTCGCCACTACATAGGAATCACCAGGGTACCACCCACATCCAGAGGAGCCCCAATTCCCCTCCTAGCTCAATGTGAGGGATCCTTTCCCTGATTG
>NW_017217948.1:0-12203 GCF_001704415.2 Capra hircus | reverse complement strand
CTCCAGGATCAGGCCCCATTCCCAGAGTCCCCCAGATGTCTCAGTCCATTCCAGGGAAACCTGTTTTCCCTGCACTGCCTCGACTTTCAAGCGAGGATCGACTCACACCACGGTGGCATGGGACAGCCCTGTGGGAAAAGCCTCGTGGGAAAGCCTGGGAAAGCCCCTCCCTTGATCCCACGCGAATGGAAGCGTGACACTGCTGCTACAGCTCGGAGGAAAGCGCACGTGCATGCCCCCACTCGAGACGAGGACTGACTCCCCCTGGGGAGACTCCAGAAGTACGCCAAGATCCATGTCTGCACTGGAGAGGAATCCTCAGGTTCCGGCACCGACTCCACACAAGGTCTTAGGCCCTGGCATCGATGGGAGAGGAATCCCGAGAGGCCCCTGAGCAACTCGCATGGGGACTGGCCTTTCCTGAGGCCACCAGAGCGGGTCCCTGAGGTCCCCGTCGTAAGTCGAGAGCACCTGCCGCAACTCGAGAAAATCCAGGAGGTTCTCCCCTCCAGGCGAGATGAGGCCCATTTCCCCTGAGGCGTCTCGAGGCTAATCACACCTAACCTCTGGAACTTTCAAAGGGTCCTTCACACCCTTGCTGCAACTCAAGAAGTTCCCCGACATACCCGTCTCCACTCGAGAGGAAGCACGAGAGTCCCGCCCACATCCAGAGGAGCCCCGTTTCCGCCTCCTAGCTCGAGAGGAGGGATCCTTTCCCTGCGTGCTCGGAAAGAATTCCCGGCGTTCCGTCCATCTCAAGAGGAGGCGCTCTCCACAGGAAAGGGAGAGGAACTCCAGGGTCGTGCCACCATTCCAGAGTCCCCCAGATGTCTCCGTCCATTCCAGGGAAACCTGTTTTCCCTGCACTGCCTCGACTTTCAAGCCGAGGATCGACTCACACCACGGTGGCACGTGGGACGCCCTGTGGGAAAGCCTCGTGGGAAAGCCTCGTGGGAAAGCCGAAAGCCTCGAGGGAAAGCCACAGATCCCTTGATCCACGCGAATGGAAGCGTGACACTGCTGCTACAGCTCGGAGGAAAGCGCACGTGCATGCCCCCCACTCGACGAGGACTGACTCCCCTGGGAGACTCCAGAAGTACCCAAGATCCATGTCAGCACTGGAGAGGAATCCTCAGGTTCCGGCACCCACTCCACACAAGGTCTTAGGCCCCAGCATCGACGGGAGAGGAATCCCGAGAGGCCCCGGCAACTCGCATGGGACTGGCCTTTCCTGAGGCCACCAGAGCGGGTCCCTGAGGTCCCCGTCGTAAGTCGAGAGCACCCTGCAACTCGAGAAATCCAGGAGGTTCTCCCTCCAGGCGAGATGAGGCCATTTCCGCTGAGGCGTCTCGAGGCTAATCACACCTAACCTCTGGAACTTCCAAAGGGTCCTTCACACCCTTGCTGCAACTCAAGAAGTTCCCCGACATACCCGTCTCCACTCGAGAGGAAGCACGAAGTCCCACCCACACCAGAGCCCCGTTTCCGCCTCCTAGCTCGAGAGGAGGGATCCTTTCCCTGCGTGGTCGGGAAAGAATTCCCGGCGTTTCCCGTGGCATCTCAAGAGGAGGCGCTCTCCACAGGAAAGGTGAGAAACTCCAGGGTCGTGCCACCATTCCAGAGTCCCCAGATGTCTCAGTCCATTCCAGGGAAACCTGTTTTCCCTGCACTGCCTCGACTTTCAAGCCGAGGATCGACTCACACCACGGGTGACACGTGGACAGCCCTGTGGGAAAGCCTCGGAAAGCCTCGAGGGAAAGCACAGATCCCTGATCCATGCGAGGAAGCGCGACACTGCTGCTACAGCTCGGGAGGAAAGCGCACGTGCATGCCCCCACTCGAGACGAGGACTGACTCCCCTGGGGACTCCAGAAGTACCCCAAGATCCATGTCAGCACTGGAGAGGAATCCTCAGGTTCCGGCACCGACTCCACACAAGGTCTTAGGCCCCGGCATCGACGGGGAGGAATCCCGACAGGCCCGAGCAACTCGCATGGGACTGGCCTTTCCTGAGGCCACCAGAGCGGGTCCCTGAGGTCCCCGTCGTAAGTCGAGAGCACCTGCCGCAACTCGAAAATCCAGGAGGTTCTCCCCTGCAGGCGAGATGAGGCCAATTTCTGCTGAGGCGTCTCGAGGCTAATCACACCTAAACTCTGGAACTTACAAAGGGTCCTTCACACCCTTTGCTGCAACTCAAGAAGTTCCCCGACATACCCGTCTCCACTCGAGAGGAAGCACAAGAGTCCCGCCCACATACAGAGGAGCCCCGTTTCCATCTCCTAGCTCGAGAGGAGGGATCCTTTCCCTGCGTGCTCGGAAAGAATTCCAGGCGTTCCCGTCGCATCTCAAGAGCAGCGCTCTCCACAGGAAAGGCGAGAGGGAACTCCAGGGTCGTGCCACCATTCCCAGAGTCCCCCAGATGTCTCAGTCCATTCCAGGGAAACCTGTTTTCCCTGCACTGCCTTGACTTTCAAGCCGAGGATCGACTCACACCACGGTGGCACGTGGGACAGCCCTGTGGGAAAGCCTCCTGGGAAAGCCTCTGGGAAGCCTCCTCCTCAGGGAAAGCCACAGATCCCTTGATCCACGCGAATGGAACCGCGACACTGCTGCTACAGCTCGGGAGGAAAGCGCACGTGCATGCCCCCACTCGAGACGAGGACTGATTCCCCTGGGAGACTCCAGAAGTACGCCAATATCCATGTCTGCACTGGAGAGGAATCCTCAGCTTCCGGCACCGACTCCACACAAGGTCTTAGGCCCTGGCATCGATGGGAGAGGAATCCCGAGAGGCCCCGAGCAACTCGCATGGGGACTGGCCTTTCCTGAGGAAACCAGAGCGGGTCCCTGAGGTCCCGTCGTAAGTCGAGAGCACCTGCCGCAACTCGAGAAAATCCAGGAGGTTCTCCCCTCCAGGCGAGATGAGGCCCATTTCTGCTGAGGCGTCTCGAGGCTAATCACACCTAACTCTGGAACTTCCAAAGGGTCCTTCACACCCTTGCTGCAACTCAAGAAGTTCCCCGACATACCCCGTCTCCACTCGAGAGGAAGCACGAGAGTCCGCCCCACATCCAGAGGAGCCCCGTTTCCGCCTCCTAGCTCGAGAGGAGGTATCATTTCCATTGCGTGGTCGGCAAAGAATTCCCGGCGTTCCGTCGCATCTCAAGAGGAGGCGCTCTCCACAGGAAAGGCGAGAGGAACTCCAGGCGTCGTGCCACCATTTCCAGAGTCCCCAAGATGTCTCAGTCCCATTCCAGGGAAACCTGTTTTCCCTGCACTGCCTCGACTTTCAAGCCGGAGGATCGACATCGACACACACTGCACGGTGGCACGTGGGAACAGCCCTTTGGGAAAGCCTCGGAGGGGAAAGCACAGATTCCTTGACCCATGCGAAGAGAAGCGTGACACTGCTGCTACAGCTCGGAGGAAAGCGTACGTGGCAGGCGCCCACTCGGGACGAAGTGACACACTCCCCTGGGGAGACTCCAGAAGTACCCCAAGATCCATGTTCAGCACTGGAGAGGAATCCTCAGGTTCCGGCACCGACTCCACACAAGGTCTTAGGCCCCGGTATCGAAGGGAGAGGAATCCCGAGAGGCCCCCGAGCAACTCGCATGGGTACTGGCCTTTCCTGGGCCACCAGAGCGGGTCCCTGTGTTCCCCGTCCTAAGTCCAGAGCACCTGCCGCAACTTGAGAAAATCCAGGAGGTTCTCCGTTCCAGGCGAGATGAGGCCCATTTCCGCTGAGCTGTTTCAAGGCTAATCACACCTAACCTCTGGAACTTCCAAAGGGTCCTTCACACCCTTCCTGCAACTCAAGAAGTTCCCCGGACATACCCGTCTCCACTCGAGAGGAAGCACGAGCGTCCGCCCACGTCCAGAGGAGCCCCGTTTACCGCCTCCTAGCTCGAGAGGAGGGATCCTTTCCCTGCAGGGTCGGAAGAATTCCTGCGTTCCCGGTGGCATCTCAAGAGGCAGCGCTCTCCACATGAAAGGCGAGAGGGAATCAAGGGTCGTGGCACATTCCCAGAGTCCCCCAGATGTCTCAGTCCATTCCAGGGAAACCTGTTTTCCCTGCACTGCCTGGACGTTCAAGCCGAGGATCGACTCACACCACGGTGGCACGTGGGACAGCCCTTGTGGGAAAGCCTCGTGGGAAAGCCTCGTGGGAAAGCCTCGAGGAACTCGAGGGAAAGCCACAGATCCCTATGATCCACGCGAAGGGAAAGCGTGACAGTGCTGCTACAGCTCGGGAGGAAAGCGCACGTGCACGCCCCCACTCGAGACGAGGACTGACTCCCCTGGGGAGACTCCAGAAGTACCCCAGGATCCATGTCAGCACTGGAGAGGAATCCTCAGGTTCCGGCACCGACTCCACACAAGGTCTTAGCCCCGGCATCGATCGGGAGAGGAATCCCGAGAGGCCCCGAGCAACGCACATGGGGACTGGCCTTTCCTGAGGCCACCAGAGCGGGTCCCTGAGGTCCCCATCGTAAGTCGAGAGCACCTGCCGCAACTCCGAGAAAATCCAGGAGGTTCTCCCCTCCAGGCGAGATGAGGCCCATTTCCGCTGAGGCAACTAGGGGCTAATCACACTTAAACTCTGGAACTTCCAAAGGGTCCTTCACACCCTTGCTGCAAATCAAGAAGTTCCCCGACATACCCGTCTCCACTCTAGAGGAATCGGAGAGTCCCGCATCCATATCCAGAGTGGCCCCGTTTCCGCCTGCCTAGCTCGAGAGGAGGGATCCTTTCCCTGCGTGGTCGAGAAAGAATTCCTAGGCGTTCCCGTCGCATCTCAAGAGGAGGCGCTCTCCACAGGAAAGGCGAGAAGAACTCCAGGATCAGGCCCCATTCCCAGAGTCCCCCAGATGTCTCAGTCCATTCCAGGGAAACCTGTTTTCCCAGCACTGCCTCGACTGTCAAGCCGAGGATCGACTCACTACCACGGTGGCACGTGGGACAGCCCTGTGGGAAAGCCTCGTGGGAAAGCCTCGTGGGAAAGCCTCCGAGGGAAAGCCCACTGATCCCTAGATCCACGCGAATGGAAGCGTGACACTGCTGCTACAGCTCTGGAGGAAAGCGCACGTGCATGCCCCCACTCGAGACGAGGACTGATTCCCCTGGGGAGACTCCAGAAGTACCCAATATCCATGTCTGCACTGGAGAGGAATCCTCAGGTTCCGGCACCGACTCCACACAAGGTCTTAGGCCCCTGGCATCGATGGGAGAGGAATCCCGAGAGGCCCCTGAGCAACTCGCATGGGGACTGGCCTTTCCTGAGGACACCAGAGCGGGTCCCTGAGGTCCCCGTCGTAAGTCGAGAGCACCTGCCGCAACTCGAGAAAATCCAGGAGGTTCTCCCCTCCAGGCGAGATGAGGCCCATTTCCCCTGAGGCGTCTCGAGGCTATTAACACCTAACCTCTGGAACTTTCCAAAGGGTCCTTCACACCCTTGCTGCAACTCAAGAAGTTCCCCGACATACCCGTCTCCACTCGAGAGGAAGCACGAGAGTCCCCGCCCACATCCAGAGGAGCCCCGTTTCCGCCTCCTAGCCTCGAGAGGAGGGATCCTTTCCCTGCGTGCTCTGGAAAGAATTCCCGGCGTTCCCGTCCCATCTCAAGAGGAGGCGCTCTCCACAGGAAAGGGAGAGGAACTCCAGGGTCCTGCCACCATTCCCAGAGTCCCCCAGATGTCTCCGTCCATTCCAGGGAAACCTGTTTTCCCTGCACTGCCTCGACTTTCAAGCCGAGGATCGACTCACACCACGGTGCACGTGGGACAGCCCTGTGGGAAAGCCTCGTGGGAAAGCCTCGTGGGAAAGCATCGTGGGAAAGCCTCGAGGGAAAGCCACAGATCCCTTGATCCACGCGAATGGAAGCGTGACACTGCTGCTACAGCTCGAGAGGAAAGCGCACGTGCATGCCCCCACTCGAGTCGAGGACTGACTCCCATGGGGAGACTCCAGAAGTACCCCAAGATCCATGTCAGCACTGGAGAGGAATCCTCAGGTACCGGCACCCACTCCACACAATATCTTAGGCCCCAGGCTATCGACGGGAGAGGAATCCCGAGAGGTCCCCTGGCAACTCGCATAGGGACTGGCCTTTCCTGAGGCCACCAGAGCGGGTCCCTGAGGTCCCCGTCGTAAGTCGAGAGCACCTGCCTGCAACTCGAGAACATTCCAGGACGTTCTCCCTCCAGGCGAGATGAGGCCCATTTCCGCTGAGGCTGTCTCGAGGCTAATCACACCTAACCTCTGGAACTTTCCAAAGGGTCCTTCACACCCTTGCTGCAACTCAAGAAGTTCCCCGACATACCCGTCTCCACTCGAGAGGAAGCACGAAGTCCCGCACCACATCGACAGAGGTAGCCCCGTTTCCGCCTCCTACCTCGAGAGGAGGGATCCTTTTCCCTGCGTGCTCCGGGAAAGAATTCCCGGCGTTCCCGTCGCATCTCAAGAGGAGGCGCTCTCCACAGGAAAGGTGAGACGAACTCCAGGGTCGTGCCACCATTCCCAGAGTCCCCAGATGTCTCAGTCCATTCCAGGGAAACCTCTTTTCCCTGCACTGCCTCGACTTTCAAGCCGAGGATCGACTCACACCACGGTGACACGAGGGACAGCCCTGTGGGAAAGCCTCGTGGGAAAGCCTCGTGGGAAAGCCTCGTGGAAAAGCCTCGAGGGAAAGCCTACAGATCCTTGATCCATCGCGAAGGGAAGCGTGACACTGCTGCTACAGCTCGGGAGGAAAGCGCACGTGCATGCCCCAACTCGAGACGAGGACTGAATCCCCTGGGGAGACTCCAGAAGTACCCAAGATCCATGTCAGCACTGGAGAGGAATCCTCAGGTTCCGGCATCGACTCCACACAAGGTCTTAGGCCCCGGCATCGACGGGAGAGGAATCCCGGACAGGCGCCCGAGCAACTCGCATGAGGGACTGGCCTTTCCTGAGGCCACCAGAGCGGGTCCCTGAGGTCCCCGTCGTAAGTCGAGAGCACCTGCCGCAACTCGAGAACATCCAGGAGGTTCTCCCCTGCCAGGCGAGATGAGGCCCAATTTCCTGCTGAGGCGTCTCGAGGCTAATCACACCTAAACTCTGGAACTTCCAAAGGGTCCTTCACACCCTTGCTGCAACTCAAGAAGTTCCCCGACATACCCGTCTCCACTCGAGAGGAAGCACGAAGAGTCCCGCCCACATACAGAGGAGCCCCGATTTCCGCATCTCCTAGCTCGATAGGAGGGATCCTTTCCCTGCGTGTCGGGAAAGAATTCCAGGCGTTCCCGTCGCATCTCAAGAGCAGGCGCTCTCCACAGGAAAGGCGAGAGGAACTCCAGGGTCGTGCCACCATTCCCAGAGTCCCCCAGATGTCTCAGTCCATTCCAGGGAAACCTGTTTTCCCTGCACTGCCTCGACTTTCAAGCCGAGGATCGACTCACACCACGGTGGCACGTGGACAGCCCTGTGGGAAAGCCTCGTGGGAAAGCCTCGTGGGAAAGCCTCTGGAAAGCCTCGAGGGAAAGCCACAGATCCTTGATCCACGCGAAGGAAGCGTCGACACTGCTGCTACAGCTCGGGAGGAAAGCGCACGTGCATGCCCCCACTCGAGACGAGGACTGACTTCCCCTGGGGAGACTCCAGAAGTACGCCAAGATCCATGTCAGCACTGGAGAGGAATCCTCAGGTTCCGGCACCGACTCCACACAAGGTCTTAGGCCCGGCATCGACGGGAGAGGAATCCCGAGAGGCCCCCGAGCAACTCGCATGGGGACTGGCCTTTCCTGAGGCCACCAGAGCGGGTCCCTGAGGTCCCCGTCGTAAGTCGAGAGCACCTGCCGCAACTCGAGAAAATCCAGGAGGTTCTCCCCTCCAGGCGAGATGAGGCCCATTTCCCTGAGGCGTCTCGAGGCTATTAACACCTAACCTCTGGAACTTCCAAAGGGTCCTTCACACCCTTGCTGCAACTCAAGAAGTTCCCCGACATACCCGTCTCCACTCGAGAGGAAGCACGAGAGTCCCGCCCACATCCAGAGGAGCCCCGTTTCCGCCTCCTAGCTCGAGAGGAGGGATCCTTTCCCTGCGTGCTCTGGAAAGAATTCCCGGCGTTCCCGTCCCATCTCAAGAGGAGGCGCTCTCCACAGGAAAGGCGAGAGGAACTCCAGGGTCCTGCCACCATTCCCAGAGTCCCCCAGATGTCTCCAGTCCATTCCAGGGAAACCTGTTTTCCCTGCACTGCCTCGACTTTCAAGCGAGGATCGACTCACACCACGGTGGCACGTGGGACCGCCCTGTGGGAAAGCCTCGTGGGAAAGCCTCGTGGGAAAGCCTCGAGGGAAAGCCACAGATCCCTTGATCCACGCGAATGGAAGTGTGACACTGCTGCTACAGCTCGAGAGGAAAACGCACGTGCATGCCCCCACTCGAGTCGAGGACTGACTCCCAATGGGGAGACTCCAGAAGTACCCCAAGATCCATGTCAGCACTGGAGAGGAATCCTCAGGTACCGGCACCCACTCCGCACAATATCTTAGGCCCCAGCTTCGACGGGAGAGGAATCCCGAGAGGTCCCCTGGCAACTCCCATAGGGACTGGCCTTTCCTGAGGCCACCAGAGCGGGTCCCTGAGGTCCCCGTCGTAAGTCGAGAGCACCTGCTGCAACTCGAGAACATTCAGGACGTTCTCCCCGTCCAGGCGAGATGCGGCCCATTTCCGCTGAGGTGTCTCGAGGCTAATCACACCTAACCTCTGGAATTTCCAAAGGGTCCTTCACACCCTTGCTGCAACTCAAGAAGTTCCCCGACATACCCGTCTCCACTCGAGAGGAAGCACGAAGCCCCACCCACATCGACAGTAGCCCCGTTTCCGCCTCCTACCTCGAGAGGAGGGATCCTTTCCCTGCGTGCTCGGGAAAGAATTCCCGGCGTTTCCGTGGCATCTCAAGAGGAGGCGCTCTCCACAGGAAAGGTGAGACGAACTCCAGGGTCGTGCCACCATTCCCAGAGTTCCCCAGATGTCTGCGTCCATTCCAGGGAAACCTCTTTTCCCTGCACTGCCTCGACTTTCAAGCCGAGGATCGACTCACACCACGGTGACACGAGGGACAGCCCTGTGGGAAAGCCTCGTGGGAAAGCCTCGTGGGAAAGCCTCGTGGGAAAGCCTCGATGGAAAGCACCTGATCCCTAAATCCACGTGAAGGGAAGCGTGACACTGCTGCTACAGCTCTGGAGGAAAGCGCACGTGCATGCCCCCACTCGAGACGAGGACTGATTCCCCTGGGGAGACTCCAGAAGTACGCCAATATCCATGTCTGCACTGGAGAGGAATCCTCAGGTTCCGGCACCGACTCCACACAAGGTCTTAGGCCCTGGCATCGATGGGAGAGGAATCCCGACAGGCGCCCGAGCAACTCGCATGAGGACTGGCCTTTCCTGAGGCCACCAGAGCGGGTCCCTGAGGTCCCCGTCGTAAGTCGAGAGCACCTGCCGCAACTCGAGAACATCCAGGAGGTTCTCCCCTGCAGGCGAGATGAGGCCAATTTCTGCTGAGGCGTCTCGAGGCTAATCACACCTAAACTCTGGAACTTACAAAGGGTCCTTCACACCCTTGCTGCAACTCAAGAAGTTCCCCGACATACCCGTCTCCACTCGAGAGGAAGCACAAGAGTCCCGCCCACATACAGAGGAGCCCCGTTTCCATCTCCTAGCTCGATAGGAGGGATCCTTTTCCTGCGTGCTCCGGAAAGAATTCCAGGCGTTCCCGTCGCATCTCAAGAGCAGGCGCTCTCCACAGGAAAGGCGAGAGGAACTCCAGGGTCGTGCCACCATTCCCAGAGTCCCCCAGATGTCTCAGTCCATTCCAGGGAAACCAGTTTTTCCTGCACTGCCTCGACTTTCAAGCCGAGGATCGACTCACACCACGGTGGCACGTGGGACAGCCCTGTGGGAAAGCCTCGTGGGAAAGCCTGCTGCGAAAACCTCGAGTTAAAGCCACAGATTTCTTCATCCACGCGAAGGGAAGCATGACACTGCTGCTACAGCTCGGGAGGAAAGTGCACGTGAATGACCTAAGTCGAGACGAGGACTGAATCCCCGGTGGAGGCTCCAGAAGTACCCCAAGATCCATGTCAGCACTGGAGAGGAATCCTCATGTTCCGGCACCGACTCCACACAAGGTGTTAGGCCCCGGCATCGACGGGAGAGGAATCCGGAGAGGCCCCCGAGCAATTCGCATGGGGACTGGCCTTTCCTGAGGCCACCAGAGCGGGTCCCTGAGGTCCCCGTCGTAAGTCGAGAGCACCAGCCGCAACACGAGAAAATCCAGGAGGTTCTCCCCTCCAGGCGAGATGAGGCCCATTTCCGCTGAGGCGTCTCGAGGCGAAACACACCTAACGTCGAGAACTTCCAAAGGGTCCTTCACACCCTTGCTTCAACTCAAGAAGTTCCCCGACATACCCGTCTCAACTCGAGAGGAAGCACGAGAGTCTCGACCACATCCAAGGAGCCCCGATTCCGCCACGTAGCTCGAGAGGAGGGATACTTTCCCTGTGTGGTCAGGAAAGAATTCCCGTCATTCCCGTCGCATCTCAAGAGGAGGCGATATCCACAGGAAAAGCGAGAGGAACTTCACGGTCGTGCCACCATTCCCAGAGTCCCCCAGGTGTCTCAGTCCATTCCAGGGAAACCTGTTTTCCCTTCACTGCCTCGACTTTCAAGCGAGGATCGACTCACACCACGGTGGCACTTGAAACAGCCCTGTGGGAAAGCCTCGTGGGAAAGCCTCGAGGGAAAGCCACAGATTCCTTGATCCACGCGAAGGGAAGCGCGACACTGCTGCTACAGCTCGGGAGGAAAGCGCACGTGCATGCCCCCACTCCAGACGAGGACTGACTTCCCTGGGGAGACTCCAGAAGTACCCCAAGATTCATGTCAGTACTGGAGCGGAATCCTCAGGTTCCGGCACCGACTCCACACAAGGTCTTAGGCCCCGGCATCGACGGGAGAGAAATCCCGAAAGGCTCCCAAGCAACTCGAATGGGGACTGGCCTTTCCTGAGGCCTCCAGAGGGGGTCCCTGTGGTCCCCGTCGCAAGTCGAGAGCACCTGCCGCAAGTCGAGAAAATCCAGGAGGTTGTCCCCTCCAGGCGAGATGAGGCCCATTTCCGCTGAGCGACTCGAGGCTAATCACACCTAACCTCTGGAACTTCCAAAGGGTCCTTCACAGCCTTGCTGCAACTCAAGAAGTTCCCCGACATACCCGTCTCCAGTCAAGGGGAAGCACGAGAGTCCCCCCACATCCAGAAGAGCCCCGTTTCCGCCTCCTAGCTCGAGAGGAGGGTATCATTTCATTTCGTGGTCGGCCAAAGAATTCCCGGCGTTCCCGTCGCATCTCAAGAGGAGGCGCTCTCCACAGGAAAGGCGAGAGGAACTCCAGCGTCGTGCCACCATTTCCAGAGTCCCCAAGATGTCTCAGTCCATTCCAGGGAAAACCTGTTTTCCCTGCACTGCCTCGACTTTCAAGCCGAGGATCGACATCGACACACACCACGGTGGCACGTGGAACAGCCCTTTGGGAAAGCCTCGAGGAAAGCCACAGATTCCTTGACCCATGCGAAGAAGAAGCGTGACACTGCTGCTACAGCTCGGGAGGAAAGCGCACGTGCAGCCCCCACTCGGGACGAGGACTGACTCCCCTGGGGAGACTCCAGAAGTACCCAAGATCCATTTCAGCACTGGAGAGGAATCCTCAGGTTCCGGCACCGACTCCACACAAGGTCTTAGGCCCCGGCATCGACGGAGAGGAATCCCGAAAGGCTCCCAAGCAACTCGAATGGGGACTGGCCTTTCCTGAGGCCTCCAGAGCGGTCCCTGTGGTCCCCGTCGCAAGTGAGAGCACCTGCCGCAAGTCGAGAAAATCCAGGAGGTTGTCCCCTCCAGGCGAGATGAGGCCCATTTCCGCTGAGGCGACTCGAGGCCTAATCACACCTAACCTCTGGAACTTCCAAAGGGTCCTTCACAGCCTTGCTGCAACTCAAGAAGTCCCCGACATACCCGTCTCCAGTCAAGGGGAAGCACGAGAGTCCGCCCACATCCAGAAGAGCCCCGTTTCCGCCCTCCTAGCCGAGAGGAGGTATCATTTCATTTCGTGGTCGGCAAAGAATTCCGGCGTTCCCGTCGCATCTCAGAGGAGGCGCTCTCCACAGGAA